>NC_043009.1:38685708-38715708 GCF_006345805.1 Octopus sinensis
CCTGGACGTCGACAAGGAGTACCTGACCCGCCTGTTCAGGACGACTTTCGGGCCAGGGCCCATGGACAACTTCCAGAGATCCCTGGCCTGGCAGTGCTACCGAGAAGCGCTACCCGTTCGGGATAAGCTCTACAGACACGGCTCGAGAAACACGGGGCCGACCTGCCCGAGATGCGGTCAGAGCGACGAAACCGTTCTGCACGCACTAGTGCAGTGTCCAACAATTTCCGACCTGTGGGCTTATGTCGAACAATTGCTGTCACGTGTGGGACGAGTCGGTTTATCAGCTGAGTCTATCGTCAATATTGTCACGCCTCCTTCCTTCAAACGGGAAGGAAGAGCTATTTTCCTCATCCTTGTGGCTATGGCGAAAGAATGTATCTGGTGGACGCGTCTGAAAGGATTGGAGACAAACACTTTCCTCTCTGGTCAATCTCTCATCAACTTCTTCAAGTACCACTTGAAAAGGAAAGTGAGAGTAGAGAGGCAAGTTTTGTCTAGCGAATGTTTTAAAAAAAGATGGGTGAATGTAGCAAGGATGGCACGTATGAATGACGAAACCACCTTGAGCATAATCCTATGAACCCAGAAATTGAAAACAGAGGGTTACCCACTTGCAAACAAATGTGGTAACATATAACAATATTGACCAAGGTTACGGTGGTCTTTTTCGTAGGCTTTTCTTCCCACGGATAAACCTTACTTGCTTTCCCCTTTACACCATATATCATAACACTGTGATACACGATCCCTATTGATCGTTCTTTTTTTTTTTTTTCCTCTTCCCCTTTTTGTCCCCTTTTTCTTCTTTTTTCATTTCTCTTTCCTTTTGTTCCTTTTCCTTTTCTTTTTTTTTCTTTTTATTCTTTTTAATTTATTCAATTCTTTTTTTGTTTTTGTTCTCTTCATCCCCAAAAGAAAAGCTCTACCTTGTAACTTGTCCCATCTGCGTGCAGCCCTGTGTGGCCAATAAAGAAACTTATCTATCTATCTATCTATCTATCTATCTATCTATCTATCTATCTATCTATCTATCCATCCATCCATCCATCCATCTATCCATCCATCCATCTATCTATCTATCTATCTATCTATCTATCTATCTATCTATCTATCTATCTATCTATCTATCTATCTATCTATCTACCGACACGTCTCTCCACAAATAGTGGGGCTCAAAAATGGATGGATGTAAAATAAAAAGTTACATTCTCGAGTTATACCGACTCATAAGGGCTGTTTCCCAGTTTTCGTGGCATCTAAATTCACCACCTGGAATTCACCACCGCAGCAGCATTACTCATTTTTTCCAGCTGAGTAAACTGGAGCAACGTGAAATGAAGTGTTATGCCCAAGAGCACAACGCGTCGCCCGGTCAAGGAATCGAAACCACAATCTTACGATCATGAGTCCAAAACCTCCACAAAATGAATGGATGGGCGTAGAAATACAAAGTAGCTGGCGCCTACCGTAGGTATCCTAGTTGTCTAAATAATGTTCCTCTTTATTCCTGACTATCTAATTTGTTTATTTTCATTCAAATGTTTTTATTGTTTTAAGAAATTAGCTCGTTAAGAGAATCTCTATAAGAGACGAAGGTAGTATATATACTGTGAAGTAATGTTTATCGCCATTTAAACAAGGGTGGTTTTTAAGAACGGACGATACTGCTATTTTAACACCGGGGGACTTCTCCAGTTCGTTAACAATGTAATTCGCACTCGATATATATTGCAAGCGGGAAGAGAACTCCTTACTATCCCAGCTATCGAGAACATCAGACCGCGCGGTTTCGACCTTATTATGGTCATTCTCAGTATGCTAGACTTAATACTCGTATGCTAGACATACTCGTATGATAGACATACTCGTATGCTAGACATAGCAGTTGTTCAAAACAAAATAGACTTATTTGAATATCCATCCGGGTTATATCTACCGTACGGATATATTTCTTAAAAACTCCAATTTCTGTGCACAAACACAAATGGATAAATTTATGATTCTTATTTATTTACGGCTGATTGGGGTAGAATACATTAGTAGGCTTTCCTAATTTATTGCTTTCATGTTTAGACTTATGTTAATTATGGAAATGCCAAGGTGTGCTTCCCTCTTACAAATACAAGATTAGTTTCCTTAAAAGGTTCATAGGCATTTGGCCAAAGATGTTATTTTGGTGTTGGCAGTTCGTGTTTTTACTTGTAAATTGTTGACTACCTGTGTGACTTCGACAGACTTGCATTCAAACATACATTACCCCACCCCCGCCATATATATATATATATATATATATATATATATATACGCACATACATACATACATACACACACATATATATATATATTCACACAGACACACTGACACACAGGCACAAACACACACATACACGCACATATATACAGACAAATGTATGCATTGACACATGCATATTAATACATCTACAAATATCTCTTTCACTCTCTCTCTCTCTCTCTCTCTCTCTATCTTTATGTATGTATATAGGGATGTGGGTTCGAGTTCCACGCAGATGGGAAAGCCTACTCTTTTTTTCTGTTCAGGGTTTATATACCCCTTTATTAGACTATTTTCACTAGTCATTGCACTGTGATCGCAATAAGCTTATTCAAATACCATTATATATACACAGACATGCTGGAAGTAAATAGACACCTTAAATTTTCAAAATTTCTGATCTAAGCTTCTTAATATGTTTTCAGCGGTGTAGAATTTAGAATTTAATTATTCTTTTTCATTCCAAGTGCCATTATATTAAACATTTGCGAGAAATAACCATGCCGCGCACAAAAAATCCAGCAGAACTCTCAGATTTTCAAATATGTATTGTTGGGCAACCTGAGGCTGGTCTTAGCCAGCGAAAAATTGCCGAAAATCTTCAAATTCCGCTTGCTACTGTTAATAGAATTATAGTGTAATTCAAAAGCCAAAGAAAAGAATCAACAGATTCTTGTCCTGGCCCACCTGGGCCCTCGGAAAGGAAGCTTCGCTGTTTGAAGAGAATTGTGGAAAACGAACCCCGTTCGAAGGCTTCTGTCATTGCAAAACAGCTAGAAGTTAGTCCAAGAACGTGTGTTACATATCTCATAAGCTTGGGTATTATGGACGGGCAACTAGAGGAAAACCTCTTCTTCAACCAATTAATATCAAATAAAAGATTTTGAAAATTAAAGGTGTCTATTTACTTCCTGCATGTATGTATGTATACATGTATGTATGTATATATGTATGAATGTATGCTTGCATCTCTCCTGACACATGGGAAGGCATAGCTATTGATCGGAGCAGGTGGAGAAGGATTGTGCATGAGGGGACAGCCACTTTTGAGAAATCTCGAGTTGCACATGAGAAAGTAAGGAGGGATGTCAGGAAGGGCATCGCTGTTATACTTCCAGAAGGGAAGGGTCTTCCTTTGATGCTGACATGCAATATCTGTGCAAGACCCTGCCTCAGTAAAGCTGGACTCAAGAGTCATCTTCGTAGTCATAAAGCGAGACAGATGAGTGACAACCTGGCCACTGGTGGTGGTATAACACACCATACTAATGTAATCTGTCAGGCATGTGGAAGAGAGTGTAATTCGGCAGGAGGACTTAAACGACATGCAAAGGTACATGAAGCCCAGTTACAACTACAGCCGGCTATTACCGGTAAAGGTTTTAGTTGCCAATTCTGTACAAAACATTGTAGATCTTTAGCTGGGCTAAAAAGTCACATTCGATCACAGCACCAGTAACGGTTAAGCTTCGTGCAATGGCCATACTCGATAACGAGGCGGCAGCCATAACGTATATATATATATATAGAATATCTTCAACATTGCCAAAGCAAACCTACCAATCATTGCCCAAAGTAATGAATTAAAAGACATAATCACGGATCGAGCTATGGTGCTTAGTAAAAGACAGCCTAAAAACTTGAAAACATTACTAACAAAGGCAAAATTTGACCTCAGCAACAAAGACCAAACATTCACGGTATCTAATGCAATGATAGCCGATGTGGCACATGCCAATTCATACATACCGGTCAATATATAAACACAAAAACCGGGAAAATATTCACAAACGCGAATATGAACTGCAAAAGCAGAAATTTAATTTACTGCATCAAATGCCCAAATTGTGAAGAAATATATGTAGGTCAGACGGGAAACGCACTATTAGAACGCTCACGTGTACACCGGCAACAGATTAGAGACCCAGAGGTCCGTCAGATACCTTTGAGTAACCACCTAGCAACATGTGGTCGGAAAATATATATAATATTCCATTCTACAAATTACACAGCCCAAGTGAAATCGAGAGGAAAATCAGAGAAAAGAATTTTATTGATAAATTCGAACCCAAGCTAAATAAGCAATAATAATAATAATAATACTTAGAGGTATTACTTCCACTGCTACGACCATGACCACTAACAACAACAACAATACTAAAGGTGATCAAGACGAAGATAGCAGGAAAATTATCTTATTTAGGGTTAAAAGTTCTATTGCCACCACCATCACCACTAGCAACAATAATTAAGGTGCTGACAATGATGATGATGACAATTGAAATATAAAAATATAAAAATCTCTGACAAAGGATATTTACAACATTTCTAAAAATAACCCAACAATTGCTGCTTCGGCCAGGGTCAAGATACAGGACTCTTGACATGTCCAACAAAGCGTGATGCCTAAACCAATCAGCTCAACCAACCAATCAGCTTAAGTAATTGAGTGATACTACACACTGATTGGTCAGAATACAGTTTGCAAAACCTAGCACTCTGGAGCCTACCCAGCTGTATTTATAGCACAGAATCAATCATCTTGCTACAGTCAAAAATTGTGAAGCATGACTGTCAACACTACTACATGAACCCGAAGATTGCAGAATTCAATGCATGAAAGTACTAGTTCAATCAGAATGAATATTTAACATTCTACTATTTCATTTTATTTTATTCAATTATAATATATTATCTTATAATATATCATTATAAGATTGTAAATAAAACGTGAAAATCAGACAAGGTTGGAATTCTTTTTATTAATATATATATATATATATATATATATATATATATATACATATATATATATATATATATATATATATATATATATATATATATATATATATATATATATATATATATATATATATATATATATACATATATATATATATGTATATATATAATATATATGTATGTATGTATATATATATAAATATATGTATGTATATACAGTATACATACATATCTATATATTCATATATGTATATATGGATATATAAATATATGCTTGTATACATAAAAGATGTTTGTGTTTGTGTGAGTGTGTGTATGTGTGTGTGTGTATGTGTGTGTGTGTACATATATGTATCTGTGCCTACATATATGTATACATTGCACACATCTATAGGAATATATTATGTCAATGTATAAAAGACCGGATATTGAACAAGCTTGGGAATTTAAAAAAACACGTGACATTCATATGGAGATACGCAAAACAGACTTATCTATCTATCTATCTATCTATCTATCTATCTATCTATCTATCTATCTATCTATCTATCTATCTAACTATCTATCTATCTATCTATCTATCTATCTATCTATCTATCTATCTATCTATCTATCTAACTATCTATCTATCTATCTATCTATCTATCTATCTATCTATCTATCTATCTATCAATCTATTAACATACAGTTGTATTGGCATACACACGCTAGGACACAGTATGTACACCCAGTCATTCACACACACAAACAATAATCCTTTCTACTATAGGGTGAGGTCTAAAAGTTTAGGAGAAGGGTGTTAGTCGATTATATCGACTGGTACTTATTTTATCGATCTCGAAAGAAAGAAAAGTAAAGTCGACATTAGTGGAATTTGAACTCAGAACGTAAAGACGGACGAAATACTGCTAAGCATTTTGGCCGGCGAGCTAGCGATTTTTGCCAGCTCACTAACAACAACAACAACAACAACAACAACGACAACAACATCAACAACAACAACAATAATAGAACAACATCAATAATAATCACTAATTTAAACACTAAGTCCGTGGTCAACGGTTTTGATGGGCGGTGTGGATCGATATCACCGAAGTACCATATCACTGGTACTTCAGTTTATCGACCCCGAATGGATTAAAGGCGTAGTTGACCTAGGTGGAATTTGAACTCAGGTCATAAGGAGGCAGAAGAAATATCACAAGATCATGTATTTTTTTTCAGATGATAATAGTATACGTATAAATACATAAGTATTAAAAAATAAACATTTCTCCCTTCTCACTCAGGATCTGGATAAGCTAGATAAACCATTAAATAAATAGATAAATGAATAAATAAATAAATAAATAAATAGAAAGCTACTAGATACAATTGTCCACATTCTATTACATTTATCTCAGATGTGAAATAAGATACGCGCGCGTGTGAGTGCAGGCATGTGTGTGCGTCGCCTCGTAGCTTCGCCATCGCTCCACAGCAAGAGTTAATCTTGAACAAACCATCAACACCCACCTTCCACACAGAGACCTACACTTATCTCTAATGGGCGTTTCTTTGCAAATTCCTTGTAATATTGACTCTGGAATCTACTCTCGTATTGGTCAACAGGAAGATGATACGATAAAGTTGATTTAGTCGCGCAGTAACTTTTTTCCTCTTTATCCCATCTTTCAACTAATTTCTCTCCCCCCCACCACCGCTCTCTATCTCTTTATGTGTCTCATTCTTTCTCTCTCATTCTGTTGATCTATCTAACTCTCTTTCTATTTACCTATCTTTCTTTCCTTTCTTTCTTTCTTTCTTTCTTCCTTTCTTTCTTTCTTTCTTTCTTCCTTTCTTTCTTCCTTTCTTTCTTTCTTTCTTTCTGTCTCTCTCTCCCTCCCTCCCTCCCTCTCTCTCTTTATCATTTCCTTAGATTATATTTCTCGTCACTGGCAAATCTTTCACTGTGACCTTTTGCATTCAGTCGGCTATCACCTTTAAACAATACTGTCTTTTTAAGCACCCACAATCGTCTCTCACGTTTTCGTAAACTGTTCTTTTCTATCAATTGTTTGTTTATACTGAACAAATGCATTTTGACGCTATCTAAATACTATGATAACAACAAGAAGCATTCTATAGCCACAGTTTCTAAATTCGACACTGTATTTACTATACTTAATAATCGCTTGAGCTTCCTAAGTTTTAAATTGTTTATATGGTGTCGAAAGAGATTGGAGCCGGTTCAATTCCCGTGTGAAGACGTCAGGAATGTTTTAATGAACATGTAAGCAGCTTACTGTCGTTCAAAGTATTTTAATATCACGTCACCCCAAATGGATAGATTCTATCACGCGAAGAAATTTCAGTAACGAACAAAAGATAATTCAGCTTCACCTTCTAATCTTTATTTTGTTTTAATTTTTTCGTTTTCTGAAGAAGAGGAGCGTCATTGGCTATATTCAGGGCGTCTGTGAATTGATTGAAAGCAAGTGTTACGAGAAGATACAAGGCTTCACATCGAAGGACTTTATCAGCAACGAAGAGGCCAAGAGAAGTCCAAGGCAACGCTAAGTGTCCGTTACTATTTGAAGATGTCGACTGAATATATTACTGGGTCATGTCGTCCTTGCGAACCCTCTGTGGTGATGGCTAAGGGGACGTCCCAAGATGAACTGGCACAAGACGACAGGGACCTTCAGCTGATAAACCTGCGGTGTAACGAGGAACTGAGGATGGCTACTCACCAAGCTTGCTGAGGTACTTTCATTGAGTGATGCGTTCCACAGAAAACACTGGGAGACCATGTGTTGTCAAATCAATCGCATGAGAAGTGCAACAGTTCTTATGAAGGGTTCCAACCAAGTTCTGTGTACCAAATTTCTTTCTCAACAAAATATTGATTCATTCCATACAATGGCTGAAAGCACAATTCTCCAACGTTTCGCACAACAGATTCGTGCTTGGGAAACGTTTTGACCACACGGCATCTTCACCACTATGCCTGTGTAGGACAGATAAAAAAATAACTGAAAATGGTTAAATTGAACAGTACTTGTAGGGTTTATTCGAGATTGTGTACAATATTCGGCGTAATACACCTTAAACTAATGCCTGTGTGTGTGTTTGTGTGTACACCCACATATAATCTTGCACACATATACATATGTACATGTGCATACATGTTTTATGTATATATATTTCTTTACTTCCCACAAGGGGCTAAACACAGAGGGGACAAACAAGGGGATTAAGTCGATTACATCGACCCCAGTGCGTAACTGGTACTTAATTTATCGACCCCGAAAGGATGAAAGGCAAAGTCGACCTCGGTGGAATTTGAACTCGGAACGTAACGACAAACGAAATATGGCATTTCGCCCGGCGTGTTTTATGTATATATACATGCATATTTTATCTATCTATCTATCTATCTATCTATCTATCTATCTATCTATCTATCTATCTATCTATCTATCTATCTATCTAGCTAGCTAGCTAGCTAGCTAGCTATCTATCTATCTATCTATCTATCTATCTATCTATCTATCTATCTATCTATCTATCTATCTATCTATCTATCTAGCTATCTATCTATCTATCTAACTAACTAACTTACTAACTATCTATCTATCTTTACACCTTTACATCTGTGCCATTGCCATACAGATTGGATGTAGAATGAATATATATGTTTCAATATTTTCGCTCAAACTAATTTACCTGATCTTGCTTTACATGTATACATCAGCTATATTATCAACAAAGCAATAATCAGCACTGCATTAAACGCTAATGTGTTAATGAACCGCTTTAAACTCAGGTAAAGAGAAATCGAAAAACAACAACAAACGGAAAAAGAACTCAAGGCTAAAGGAAATGATTAATATTTAAATAAGAAAAAATGATGGAAGCCCATAAATATCGTAATGTATCAGCTAATAATCCTTGCTGTAGTTAAGTTTTCACTCACATGATTGTGTTTCTCTCATACTTTCAAATTACGAATTGAACTACCGCGTTTAGATAAAAATCTCTAATGTTTCTCTCAAAAATGAATTGGTGTGCCATTCTTTTTTTTTCTTTTACTCCGCCGATTCGCTGAAAGTGAAAGTAAAATGTCAAATACGCGAACGAAATGAATCTTACAAGTAAATAATATGAGCGATAACAACAACAATAATATCAGAAAGAAGCACACAAAACAAAAAAAAAAAAGAAATATAATAATAACATTAATATTAGTCATGTTGAAAATGATGATGGTGATGATGATGATGTGTCAATTACGTGAAAATCGAAATGTTTGGATACTGAATCAGTGCATTTGTGATGTGTCATTCAGATATGAATAACACATTGAAGTTGTGTGTGTTTGTGTGTTAATGTGCGTGTATATATATATATATATATATATATATATATATATATATAGGTACATATATGTATATATACGCACACGCCCCTCCCCCCATATATATATATTTACACACATACATATATATGTTTACATATACACGAATATACATTAGAACACAGGCACAACCGCACTCATATATATACGTATGTATGCATATATATATATATAAACTCTTCGGCTGATATATATATATTATATATATATATATATATATATATATATATACCGTAATAATGAAGGGTGAAGAAATAGGGTAATGAAGGGTAGAAGAATAGCTATAACCCTTTGACTGCTATTTCTAAATTCGGTATGTGGTAAGGCAACTCGTTGCTAAACCCTTATTGCTTAGTATATATATATATATATATATATATATATATTATAATATATATATATATAGATATAATATAATATGTGTGTGTTGTGTGTAATATTATATCTACTTAATCTATCTATCTATCTATCTATCTAATCTATCTATTATCTATCTATATATATATAATATAATATATATATATATATATATATATATATATATATATATATAATATGTATATTTATGTTTAGGGTACATATTGATGAACATATGGATGTATATGGCTACAAACACTCACAAAACACTCACGCACACGCACACACAGAGACATACATACATAACACACACATGTACACACATACCTATCGATAGAAAAAATACGTGGAGCGTGAGAGTGATATATATATATATTATATATATATATATATATATATACAGAGAGAGAGAGAGAGGGGGGATGAGAAAGAGAGAGGGAGAGAAAGATTGAGAGAGAGAGAGAGAGAGCGCGATTGAGTGAGAGGGAGAGATAGAAATTGATTTAGGTACGATGACATCATACATTTGAAACAGAATTATTTCGTTTCATATTTCTTTGAATTGTACTGATTAGCCAGATCTGGGAGGGAACAGTTTGTGTTCGATAGTGTATTAATACAACGACTGCATATATACATACATACATATATATATATATATATATATATCCGTATATGAGTTTGCATATATAAGTACATGTATGTATGTACATGTGAATGTATCCTGTCTCTGTGTATACCCATACCTCAAACACACATACATGCATACACATGTATGTATAAATATGCATAAATACATTTTTTTTTACTTACCTCTTTCAGTTTGGCACGTTTTATTTTCAATGAATTTACGGAATCGAATTTCATATAGAATTTTTATGCACCCACTATTGCAAAATGAGTATCATAAATTAAGGAGCTATATTTAATCTTCTGCTTTTGAGATACAGCCATGCAGAAGGAGACATATTCTGTACTTGATAATCAGGATAACTATGAAAGCAGAAGAACAATGATAGCGGAAGGGATATATGTAACTGTATTTATTGTAACCGTTACCAAGTAAGATGTGTTTTTGTTTTCAAGGAGGTGCCCCACGGGAAAGGGACACGGTCGTCTGCATTCGGCTAGCTGAATTTCTTCCTCCAACGGGATATTTTTACCGCCAATTGCTGGCCAGGTTGCTCGAAATCATCGGAATATTAACGAACTCCTTATTTAATTTAGTATTCTGTTAACTGAAAAATTTTATAGGAAAAAGAAATACATACATTTTGTTGCATTATAATGACATGGCATTTCCAACACAACGAAGCAGTTTTATGATATCTTCTTTCTGAATTTGCCACAGGTATCAGAGAAAGATACAGCGTTCAGAAATCTAAGATTACTCTAGAGTATTCAAGTAACCAAACTTGTATAAACCCCCTCAATCCAAATTTGTGTTAGCCAATGTTGCACCATTAGCATTTCTCTGAAGAATTATATAGTCTTACCTAGCTTCCAGTGATTTCAATGCGTTATCAGAGTAGTAACAGTTATAGAAATCTAATGTTCACCTACGGGTAATTAAGGTGAAAATTATAAAAGATACGAATACGATGTTGAAGAAAAGCGACTTCATATTTATCTGAGAAAATTTTAATAATATGCTATACAATGCAATAAAGCTATTTTATATTTATATATAAACAAATATTTATTTAAGCGATACTTTCACTTTGAAATATACTTTGATAACTTACATGAAAAAGGTTACAGGCAAAAAGTGTCTGGCATGATATTTAAATTTGTGAAATCCGGCTACTGTCCAGAAAAGTTTTATTTTGCTATTTTCAGAGATCAGAGGCTCGCCAACACTTTGCGTTCAAATGTTATTCAAATGTCATCCTTGCTGAAGAAAAAGAGAAAAAAAAGTTGAGGGAATTAGTTCATTGTGCTGTGTCATACGACCGACCTCTCTACCCATCCTTATAATTGATGATCTGTTATTTCTATAGCTGACTACATTTAAAATGCCATTACAATCATTTACATCTCAGATAAAAGATAATATTAAACCCTGGTGACCTGCACCGGCACAAAGTCATAACAGTAAAATAGAAAACAGTTTTTGTGTGATCCTTTTTACTATTCAAAGTGCAATTTACAATGAATGTCTGTCTGTTATTCGTGAAATAAACTACTCCTACAGTCAGTAATGAAACGATAACTATTGTGATGCCTCCTCGATCAGTGAACCTGTTCACCCGACATTTTCAGATTGCTTCACAACCGACAAGACCAGTCAAATAACTTCTCGGGCAAAGAGAAAAGTAAACTGTATTATTTTTAAAAATGCCTACCAGTCTGTCTGCTGGCAACTCTTGTCTGGTAGGTGTTTCCGGGGAAAGAAAGAAAGCAACAACAATAACAACGATAGAAAATGATTAATTATTAATTAATTGCCACGTATTTTATCAAGTCTACTATATATATATAATGAAGAAGTTATATATGTACTCTTAATTCTTGACGTTATTAGCATGGTATATTAGCGATATCGGTGTTATTTCTAGCCTGTTGTACTGTTTGAAAGACTTGGACATTTAACAAATAATCGCGCGTCATAGTACAAATATATTACAATGTTATTTGGTTTCTGAATGTAGGTTTGAAAATTTATATCTTAAAAATAGAAAAATTATTGATACATTTACTACATGCATACATACATACATACATACATACGTACGTACATACATGCTTACATACATACATGCCTACATGTATCTATCTATCTATCTATCTATCTATCTATCTATCTATCTATCTATCTATCTATCTATCTATCTATCTATCTATCTATCTATCTATCTGTCTATCTATCTATCTACCAAGGCAGGAGGCTGGAAAACATTTTATAGCTTATTCATTCACTATTGCACACTTTTCATTAGTTAATAAGAGTTACACGTAAGATATCATCTATTAGAAATTCTTCTGACAGAGAATCAAATAATACCATTTACAATATTTTATAACACCTATTAGTAAGTGAATGTATATAATGATGAATAATCATACAAAAAAATTTCCTCTCTTCTGTTTTGATATAAAGTAACTCAGCAAAAATGTTTTCAGTATCTTCAAGTTTTATGCGTACCTCACACATATAGAACACTAAATACAGACTCAGTATGCTGGATAAGCAGATTTGCTTCAAGAGGATACAGCTTTGATTTTAACCCTATCTACATTATATATATATTATATATATAATATATATATATATATATATATATAATATACATATATATATATACATATTATATATATATATTATAAAAATACAAAATTGGACAAGAACGTAAACATCCAGACAAGTGATACAAAAATGGACGGTCTCTCATATATATATATATATATATATATATATATATATATATATTATATATATATATATATATATATATATATAGTATATGTATATATAATATATATATATATATATATATATATATATATATATATATATATATATATATATATAATATATATATATATAAATATCAATGATTAAGGTAAAATCAATTAACTATTAATTAATTTCACTAAGTGGTGTTCAGTATGTAAAAGGACCATTCAAGGCGTATTCAAAATATTATGTTATATAATTAGGGCTGGCTCAGTAAAATAATTTACTTTGCCACATACTGAAATTTTTAGAAATAGCAGCCAAAAGGTTTTTTTAGCCATTTCTACTACTTTTAGAAGAGTCTCCCAGATAGCGTTTACTCAAAAATAATTCACGTAGATATGTAGGGAAAACACCAAAATATCACATGTACAAAGATTATTTGAGAACACTCACGTTTCTAGATTAGTCGAATTAAAACTCGACATTTCTTTCGTCAGCTCAACATTTTTTAATTTGGATTTGAAAGCACTAAAAAACTGAACATACCCGTCCGACATGAATCACTTCAGACAAACATCTCCAAGATGCCAGTGCCAACCAAATTCAAACAGTACGAGTGAAGATTCATGTTCTTCCCGCTATATATATATATATATATATATATATATATATATATATATAATATATATATATATATATATAAACATATATACATACATATATATTTATAAAATATAATAAATTAGAGAAAACCACTATTATGCAATCCAACAATGATAGACATAATCCAAATCGTAAATAAAAGATAAAATATATTTAAAACATATAACTAGATCACAAAAAGTCCAAAAATGAATAAACAATATATAATAAGTATGGTTTATGTCTATCATTGTTTGAATTGCATAATAGTGAGTTTTCTCCAATTTATATATATATTATATATTTATATTGTGAAATTTGATTTAATACTAAATTTAATTTTCCCCTGTAAGTTTGCGGTTATACTCCCTGATATTATTATTGCATATATATATATAATATATATATATATATATATATATATAATAATATATATATATATATATATATAATATATATATATATATATATATATATAATAATTTCATTTTCTTTACCCTGTACTTGTTTCAGTCATGGGACTGCAGCCGTGCTGGGGGACTGTCTTGAAGAATCTTTAGTCGAATGTATCGATTCCAGTACTTACTTTTTATAAACCTGATATTTGTTCTATCGGTACGTTACGAGGACGTAAACACATCAGAACCGGTTGTCAAGTGGCGGTGGTTGGGGAGAAACACTGAAGCAAAGACACACACACACATACACACGCGCGCACACACACACGCAATGGGTTTCTTTCAGTTTCTGCCCACCAAATTTACTCACAAGTGTTTTGTTGGCCCGAGGCTATAGTAGAAGACATGTGCTCAAGGTGCCACGTTGTCGGATTGAACCCTGAACCATGTGTTTGGGAACCAATCCTCTTACCATACGGCCACGCCCACATATATACGTATATAGTATATTCATTAATACTTGTATACATATGTGTGTGTATATATGATATATATTCTCATTTACTCATTTATTTGTTTCAGTCATTTGAATGTGGCCACCTTTAGTCGAGGAAATCGACCCCAGGACTTATTCTTTGTAAGCCTAGTACTTATTCTATCGGTCTCTTTTGCCGAACCGTTAAGTTACGGGGACGTAAATACACCAGCATCGGTTGTCATGCGATATTGTGGCGGGGGACAAAACATACACACATATATATATATATACATATATACGATGGGCTTCTTTCAGTTTTCGTCTACCAAATCCACTCACAAGGCCTTGGTCGGCCCGAGGCTATAGTAGAAGACACTTGCCCAAGGTGCCACGCAGTGGGACTGAACCCAGAACCATATATATCATATATCATATATATATATATACACACACACACATATATATATATATATATATATATATATATATATAAAATATCTATATAGGTAATATATATGTGTGTGTATGTGTAGTTTCTTTGTGTGTGTTTGAGTGCATTTGTGTGTGTGTGAAAAATACCTGAATCAATGACAGACGCGTACTTAAACACATACATGAACTGTAAATAATTTCCGGGAGGAGATTATTTCGATATCCTCCCTCTGCACAAAAAAAAATGAATAAATAAAGAAATAAAACTGAAGAGAAAACTTGCTATGTTAAACGTGTTTTACTGGATTTTTTTTTTTCAGAAAACTATAGCAAATTAGAAGAAAATGGCTGCATGCCCTCTGTATAATGTCATATGATAGGTAGACATATCAAATGACATGAGAGAGGATGAGTGATTCATGAGAAGTAGCGAAGAGAAAGTAAGCGGGAAATCTGTACTTTATATGAAAAGAATGGGCGAGAGAGCCACAAATATGGAAGATATTACATATACCAATTTTCATGGCCACCATCTTATTTACGTCCATTTTTCCATGATTGCATACTTAGGCACATCTACTGCACAGTGTTTCGCTACTCCCCTCGGCCCTGTGTCATATTTTTCATGAAAATGTAAGGCAATTTCTAACTAGTTTTCCTCCATCTCTTCGTTGGTCTTCCTCTTCCATATCCGCCTTTCTGTTGGAGCGATCACCATGTCCTTAGGAATCGTCTGTTTGTACCAGCGTAGGTTTTTGCCTTTTTAAAATGCGTCGGTTCCTCTTATATCAACCTTCATTTCCAATTCATGTGTATCCTGTAATGTATGCACACCATTGTACTTTTTTGCTCAGTAGCATTACATTTCATCTCGTCTTTCTAGACTTCTCAACTTATCATACAGTAGGGCTCTTCAAACACCAGTATTATAGAATCTGTTCTTCACTCTGGAAGAGAAATACGTCGATGTTAACAGAGGTATTATCTGATTATTTTTCTTTCAGTTCCTGCCTCGGTTAATACGTTACCAGAACACCGATCTTCACTTTTTATTCCTTCACATAACTGGCCAAATTTATCGGCTTCATTTAGAGAGCTTTCCGAGCGTTTGAAGGAATATTCATACATACATGCATACATACATAAATATACACATGCTCTCTCCATCTATCTCTTTCTCTCTCTCTCTCTTTCTCGCACACACACACACACACACACACACACACATATTTCCGAGCATTCGAAGTAATACATATATATACGTGTGTTTGTGTGTGTGTGATATAAACGATACGAAAAAACATATGTGTGTGCATTTGTGTGTGTATGGATACGCATTCTCTCTGAACCACATGTACATACACACAAACTGCATACTGAATACATTTAATCTTGGAAATACAATGACTTTATTTTACTTTATTTTATTATATTTCATTGCAATCGAACAGTTTGTTAAATCTTCTCAAAGATTGCATTGATTTTTAAACAGTGCAAATTTCTTAAATTAGCGCTTACAATAATTCTGACGAGGTCACAGTCATTAGTAAAGTCTTTCTTTATTAAAGGATTTCATGTTATATGATTGTACAATGATACAAAATGTAATAATAGACTCTTTAATTAACGAAGAAACATTACAGAATGCTAGAACTATGGAATCGTTCATTCGACAACCAGTTATTATTTTCAAAAATGTATAAATAAACACACAATGAAATCTTAATTATAACTCATTATAAAAGTAAAAGAAGAAATAAATAAAAATGTATGTAAATTTGTTATGAGATAATATATTTACTGTTGCAGATTCTGTTTATAAAGTAGATGGTTAAACATTGTTAAAATCTCACCTTAACGACCTTGAAGATTATAGATGATAATATAAATAATTATTTCCTAATTAAGTAACATATTTGGATTTAGTTATATTTTTTATATGAAGGTCAGTCATGATCAAGCATACCTATAATCAAGGGTGTTTTATCTTTGACCAGCCAGCCTTAATATTTTTTTTAAACCTGACACGTAGTTTTATCTTTCGTGACATCTTTCAATGCATTGTTTTCCTTTTAAAGATGGATTTTAATATATGCTTTACAAAAATAATTCTTATAAATATTTCAATGAATATAATTAATATTTCTAAAAATATATCCACCGATGATAAGTTTTCGATTGTTTGTCGATGTGATATTTATAACAATATTCGCATATATGGATATACATATATATTTGTATATATATATATATATATATATATATATATATATATATATATATATATATACATATACATATACATACATACACAGTACATACATATAGATAGATAGGGAGATAGATAGATAAATATACATGCATACATACATATATATATATATATATATATATAGACACACATACACGTACATAAACAATAAACTGTCTCTGTGTAAGGTATGTATGTGTGAATGTGTATGTGTATGTATGTGTGTGTGTGTGTGTGAGTGTGAATGTGTGAGTGTGTGTACATACAAAGCATGCATTACTGTTTAGGGTAAAATATTGGAGAATTTTGCCGATAACTCCAAAAAAACGTCAGGAATAGTATAACGTTGCTAATAATTTTGCCTTGGAAGGCGGCAAACTGGCAGAAACGTTAGCACGCCGGGCGAAATGCTCCGCGGTATTTCGTGTCTTTACGTTCTGAATTCAAATTCCGCCGGGGTCGACTTTGATTTCATCCTTTCGAGGTCGATAAAATAAGTACCAGTTGAATACTGGGAGTCGATCTAATCGACTGGCCCCCTCCATAAAAATTTCCGGCCGTGTGCCTGGAGTAGAAAAGAATAATTTTGGCTTGGAATTGCTGCAGATTCCTGCCAGAATTCGAACCTGAAAACGTCAGTACATTTGCTGCATTTTTATCTTCTGAAAGCCATCTTAACCATTTATAAACACCCAAACTCTCTTATATACACTTACGAACGCGTATATAAATATATATTTTTTATTTTAAATGATTACATTGATATATAGATATATTCCTCTGCGCTCTATCCGTATGATTAGAGACAGATGATATATTGTTGATGTTGGTTAATGATTAATTGTATCGTGTACGAATTATTCTCTCTTGTATAAAACAAAAAATTCTAACCAAGTTTGTCACACGTGCAGAATTATAAAAAAAAAATATTGTGATGAAAAAAAACAAAAAAAAACAGAAGACATGATTTATGTTTTTCAATGCAGTGAACTAATTAAGTGTTGCATCTGCAGTGTTTAATGGCCAAAAGGTTTAATGAAGTTATCTTGCTTTGGTTTGTTTCATTACAGACGAAGAATTAATTATTTTGCTATTATTGTCCTGAATGAACAAGTCACATGATGAACAATTTCTACGTGTTAACTTTTGACGCTAGAACAAAACCTTAATTATGCATCCTCTACATCTTCAATCTCGGTTGTTTTTATTCGCTTTATATGAAACCGATGTTATTCTTTCATAGCTGTTGGCATGTTTTCCCCATTATTACAGTTTGGAGGCGACCAGAGTCTTTGGTATACCCTGCTCCTCTAAAGCTATTATTCAATGGCAGCCATTGTTGCATTTACGTTATTCCTTTTATTCATTTCCCAGCAAATAATCACGCATATATTCAATGCAATCACTTAATTGGAATAAGTGGAACAACTGAATTTTGAAGGTAAAACGTTTTGTAATATAATACTACAGAAATATTTATGAATAGCAGCAGAGGTTAGGATATTATATAGGGAATTTTACAGAAGAATCGCAGATTAGAAAACTGCTGTCATCCTCCGGTGAAATTATAACACGTAAAAGAAAAGATTATATTACAATTACACCTGGGGATGAAAATCAGAATCATTTACATAATTATGCAATAGTGTATGTGCAATGTGGAAATTAGGTATAAAATTCAAATAACTAATTAGAAAGCATCTACCGCAAGATATTTGGCGTAGTATTATTGAAATTCGCTTGAAGGCGGCGAGCTGGCAGAATCGTTAACAAGCCGGGCAAAATGTAGCGACATCTTATCCGTCCTCGCGTTCTGAGTTCAAATTCCACCGAGATCAACTTTGCCTTTTATCCTTTCAGGGTCGATAAAATAAGTACCAGTTGAGCACTGAGGTGAATGTAATCGACTTAATTCCTCCCCTAAAATTGCTGGTCGTATACCAAAATTTGAAACCATCATTGAAATTCACTTCACAATAACGAGGGCCAAGGTTCGATTCGACTGGCTGGCATCTTGGGCAAATGTAATTTTCTACAGTTTCATGTCGTTCATATTTAGAGTCAAGAGTATTCATTTGTGAAAAATCTGGCCTGGTCGATTTGAGGTCTTAAGTAAACATCGCAATTGGTGAAATCTTGTTTCCAACCGTCAGCTCAAATTATGTTTCAGCTGTGGCGTAGAAACAATTCACTTTGGAATTCGTGCTCTTCTTCAAAGCATTTAGAGATGTAGCTAGAAATTTAATAACGGGCTACTTGCTGAAAAGGATTAAATAAAGCTATATCCAATAAAATCTGATGAAATACATCAGACGTATGATTGTGAATGAATATAAGATTCAAATGAAATATGTAGACTCCATTTAGAGGGACAAGATGATATTGGGTTGGAGGAAACTTTATACAAGGCCATCAGGTTGAATGTGCAGTTAAGTCATAAGCAACAGCCTTGTTATATATTGTGTCATGCTGACTTGGCAGGAATTACTCGAAACATCTCTCTCTTTGACTTGTTTCAGTCATTTGACTGCGGCCATACTGGAGCACCGCATTTAGTCGAGCAAATGGACCCCAGGACTTATCCTTTGTAAGCCTAGTACTTATTTTATCGGCATCTTTTGCCGAACGTTAAGTTACGGGGACGTAAACACACCAGCATCGGTTGTCAAGCGATGATGGGGGGACAAACACAGACACACAAACATATACACACGCATACATACTTGCATACACACACACACACACATATATATATATATATATATATATATACGACGGGCTTCTTTCAGTTACCGTCTACCAAATCCACTCAGAAGGCTTTGGTCGCCCCGAGGTTATAGTAGAAGGCACTCGCCCAAGGTGCCACGCAGTGGGAATGAAGCCGGAACCATGTGTTTGGGAAGCAAGCTACTTACCACACAGCCACTCCTGATCCTAAATTAACGCATAAATAGCTGAACTTTCTACAGACATGACTATAAACCATTACTATGTTAATTCAAGGGCAGGTAATTCTGCTGATTACTCTACTGCATGTACATGTTTGAGCGACGGAGATCCACCGCCATACAACATAATAATATATGATGTTTATGAATTGAATTCCTTTACTTTCAATGTTTTAATTTCTTTCATTCTTTCGACCCACCTCTGTTTCCCTCCATACACATGCAATGCATAAAAACACGACCGAGTAGTTAAGAGGTCTGGAGTTTGATGTCACTACGTTGTAGCTGGGTAAATATCTTCATCTTAGACACAGGTCGACGGGTAGACGGAAAATGCGTAAGAGCCCATCAGGTGGATTGCACCTGTAATTCAAATTTCAACCAAATGCTGCACGCTCACACACCTACAGTGCATACATACATACATACATACATACATACATACATATATACATACATACATATATTCATACATACATACTTACATACATACATACATACATACATACATACATAGATACTTTGCCATGATAGATCGGTAGCCACTACACATTTTTTTCTCTCCTTGTTTCTTTCTGTGTTCCTTTCTGTGGAAGAGCGTAGGCTCGAAACGTTAAAGACTTTTTCAATTCCCGAGCGTTAAACTAATACATCTGTTTGTTTTCTACACCACCTGTCTTCGTCTTTTGTTTTTTTTGTGAATTCTCCCCCTACATACATACATACATACATACATACATACATACATACATACATACATACATACATACATACATACATAGAATACCTACTCAGAACTATTGAGAATTCTGCAGTTACTCTATCCAGATTACAAGTTCAAGGTTATATCTGTAATTATGGGGGCACTAAGATATGTAACACACTGCCTAAATATCAATCTTGAGAAACTAGGCTTTTCAAAACCAGAACGGAGAAAGCTGATTCGAAGACTACAGATCTAATCCATCACTGGAACTGTAAAAGTCTGTAATACTTTCCTGAAGTTTATCATTTAAGTATACATGAGCATGTCTAGATATGCAACTATATGCATGAGGAGACATGCATAAAACAAAACATACAAATCTGCACATATACATACGTACATATATATATATATAAATATATATATATATATATATATATATATATATATTATATATATATATATATATATATATATATATAGGAAGAACTCACAAAAAAAAACAAACGAAGACAGGTGGTGTAGACAACAAAAAGATGAATTCGTATAACGCTCGGGAAGTGAAAAAAGACTTTAACGTTTCGAGCCTACGCTCTTCCACAGAAAGGATAACAAAGAAACAAGGCTTCTTTCCATTTCCGCTCACAAAACTTGTCGACCCAGGGATAAAATTGAAGAGACCTGCCCAAAGTGCTCTGCAGTGAGATTGAACTCGGAGCAATGTGGTTGGGAAGCTATTTGTTTTTGTGCATGTGTGTGACCATTGCCTTTGTTTTTTCTATCCCTTAACAAACAGTACTGGTTTGTTTACGTCGACGTAAAGTAACAGTTCGGCAAAAGAGACCGATAGATAAAGCACTGAGGTGAATTTGTTTAACTGAATCTCTTCAAGGTCGTACATTAGTATGGCCGCAGTGCAATTAACTGAGAGTATTAAAACAAATAAAAGAATAAAAGAGAAGAACCCAGGCAAGATTCGAAATCTCTTCATAGCATATTCACCACGTTTTCGCGTCACATATTCGTCTTGTTACATTAGATTTAACGCTCTACATGCTATTTGAAATAACAAAATAAATGAATAAATAGATAAACAGCAACACCCTCCAGGTATATATACATGCATCCATTTAGATGTAGACGAACTTATATATGCTATAACATAGTTTTTCTCTTGGCATGTAAAATTCATACAAATACGTTGGATTTGTTAATGTTCACACATCTTAGAATTCAGCTTTATCTACATAAAAATAAAAATAAAAAAAATCTTTTGCGTTCATTTCCATACATTAAAAGCATTTATATTTTACTGGCTGTCTGTGATCTCGTGTTCATGTTTTTCCATTGGAAAGCTATCCATTTCCATATATCATCAGCTACACACACAAAATAAAATGAAAACGAAAACAAAATAAAACAACGACAAAATACGAGAAAATAAAATAAATACACAGTGTAAAAAGAAATATTTGCTTGATATAAAGAATTCATAATGAATTCTGAATTTATTCTAGATATCACCTGCCGATTAAAAGTTACCTTAATTGGATTTTTACCTGATACGTTAGAGTTGGGAAAAACAGTTTGACAAACTCGTCTCCTTACGTGATTCAGAAAGCCTGAAACTTCATCGGAAATAAGTGATATGTTATTTTTAAAATTTTTGGATCCTTTTACTGGTTTCAGTCATTGGACTGCAACCATGCTGGAGCATCCCCTTCAAATATATTAGTCGACAAAATTGAACCAAAAACTTATACTGTTTTTTTTTGTTTTTTTTTTTACTGTACCTCTATGTTACGGAGACGTAAACAAACAGGTTACCAAATGGAGGGGTTGCAAACACAAATGAACGAGTACCCACACCTTTGTGTATGCATACGTGTGTGTGTCTCTGTCTCTGCACATGTGCGCGCGTGTGTATACGTATATCACTATATGTGTATAACACTACATATAAAAACAGTTAGAAAGTATAGCATTGTGGAATTCCATGGCAGCATACTTTCAATTGGTGTGCATGCATTTAGAATGAAATACAGGTGACAATTTAATTTGTTTACATCAAGTCTCTCTCTCTCTCTCCCTCCCCCTGTCTCTCTCTCCCTCCTTCTCTCTCTCTCTCTCTCTCTCTCTCTCTATATATATATTATATATATATATATAGTGAACTATATATATAGTTCACTCAGCTGTAGAAATGAGTTGCGATGTCACAGGTGCCAAGCTGTATCGGTCTTTGCCTTTCTCTTGGATAACACTGGTGGCGTGGATAATGGAGGCCGGTATGCATGGGCGACTGCTGGTTTTCCATTAACAACCTTGCCCGGACTTGTGCTCAGCAATATATATATATATATATATATATATATATAATATACACACACACATATATACATACATACATACATACATACATACATACATACATATTAATCAGCCGAAATTGCGAAGATGATCTGTTTCTGACTGATGACTGAGGGCTTCGAATGTCCCGTCCTGTGGTTCTTGTGTCGTCTCTTTGGTGTTTCATGTTCTTGTCCATGTCTGTATTTATTTTTTACTGTTTACATATATATATATATATATATATATATATATATATATATATATATATATATATATATATATATATATATAGTATATATATATTATATATATATATATATATATATATATATTATATGTGTGTGTGTGTGTGTGTGTGTGTGTGTGTGTCTGTGTGTGTCTGTGTCTGCTTGCATGTATGTATGTATATATGTATATATTATTTAAAACAGTTTGATGCGGGTTCGTGCTATTTCAAGTTCCGGAAGCCACTGGCGGGTCCTGTCTCCCCAGGCTGGTTGTGTATCCAAATGAACAGAGGGGTACATACACACACACACACACACAAACATACATACGAGGTCTGATTAATATGTATCCAGATTGTTGTCATAGTAACGAATCTATAACAAGCAGAGTGAAACTACTTGGCACAGATTGACCTTGAAACCTACTGTGCATGCGCACAAATTTTACCATTCTAGCTCCCTTCCCTTGTTTACAACAATGCTTGGAAGGAACGTGCGTAGTATGAAATATATATATATATATATATATGACACACTATCATACAGTTTCCATCTACTAAATTACTCACAACACATTTGTCCGCCAGGGGCAATAGTTGAAGACACTTGCCCAAGGTGCCTCGTTGTGGGACTGAGCACAAAATCACAGCAGGGTCGCGAAGCGAACTTTTTATTTACATAGTCATATCTGCTCGTCTAGAATATTTTTTTAGGATTCAGAATGATTTATCGCTTCCTGAAAACTGTTGGAGAATGATTAAGAAGTGTGATTGGGATTTTAATGTAAAATCAACTTTAACATTCGTCATTTGGAATATTTCAAAATTCGTTTTCGGAATATAGGCGAGAATATGATAACAAAGGATATGACAGGCAAACCAAACAAATACAAAAAATGTGATGAGTATAAAATCAGACATAAATAATGATTCTCTTTCGTTTTGTCCTCCGTTATAATTCGCAGACGGACAGTTTAATATAATTGGGCCATATATATATTTTTTATAATTTGATTATTCGTTTCGCCTCATTGCTTTCTAATAGAAACGAGACTCGATGTGTTAGCGACTCTGTGTCAACAGAGATTCTTTTTTAGGGTAAGTGGTGTGATAAAGTGGTGGGGGCCCCATAAAGTGAGTAATTTTATTTTGATATGTATGAGTGAGTGTTTGTATGTATGTATGTATGATTGTGTGTATGCTTTAGAGTTGCCTGTTACACGGTGTCAATTTGGAATTAGGAATGAAGTTACTTTTTATTCGCTGTCGATAAATATGTCCTGTGGGTTCAATTATTTTATTTTTCAATTGCTTAAAATTGATTGGAACAGATTAAAATGACATAAAATGTTTAGATCAAATAAAAAAGATTTATTCTCTGTGGAGTCTTTCAGAAATGTCTTTACGCTTCATTAAGAATTATACTAAATTGGATAGACAGCCTTTGGAAAAACAACAGCATTTTGCATAAACTTAAAGAAAATACGAGGTGTAAAACCAGTCGCTCTTATTTAGTGACAAGAGTATTTATTTTGTGGAAAATCTGGCTTGGCCGATTGATGTTTTAAGTAAACAGGGTAGCAGGTCAAGTCTTGTTGCCAACTGGCAGGTCAAATCTTATTTCGATAGTGGTGTAAGAACAATTCAATACGGAATTCATCCTATTCTTCGCAGCATTTTAAGATGTAGCTACCAATTTGATAACGAGTTACTTGTTAAAAAGGATTAAGTAAAGCTATATCCATTGCGGTCTGATAAAATACATCACGTGTATGTTTGTGAATAAGTGTAAGGTTCCAGTAATGTATGTGGATTCCATTTATAAGGACAAGGAGAAAAGAGGATTCTGTACCAATTTAGAAATGTGAGAATGAAACTAGTTGACTACAGTAATTCCTCGCTATATCACGGTTCACCCATTGCGGTTTATTATTTAAGCTTAAGTCGATTCCTCCGTGGTGTTGTTTTGCATTTATAATAAAATAAATATATACAAATTATAAAAATAATAAAAAAAAAATACAGTACAGTATTGTTTCTACGTCGTTGATTTTCACCTATCGCAGGGTGTTTTGGAATGTAACACCCGCATTAGTCGAGGAATTAATAATGGAAGCACTCCGTCGGTTACGACGATGAGGGTTCCGGTTGATCCGAATCAACGGAACAGCCTGCTCGTGAAATTAACGTGTAAGTGGCTGAGCACTCCACAGACACGTGTACCCTTAACGTAGTTCTCGGGGATATTCAGCGTGACACAGAGAGTGACAAGGCCGGCCCTTTGAAATACAGGTACAACAGAAACAGGAAGTAAGAGTGAGAGAAAGTTGTGGCGAAAGAGTACAGCAGGGATCACCACCATCCCTGCCGGAGCCTCGTGGAGCTTTAGGTGTTTTCGCTCAATAAACACTCACAACGCCCGGTCTGGGAATCGAAACCGCGATCCTATGACCGCGAGTCCGCTGCCCTAACCACTGGGCCATTGCGCCTCCACTGATGAGGGATTACTCTGTTGAAAAACATTGTCTATATATTTTATCGTTTACATCTTTCAGTCATTGGAGTGCAACCAAGCTGGGGTACTGCCACGAAGAGTTAGTCGGACAAATCGACTCTAGTGCTTATTATTAAGTCTGGTACGTATTTTGTCGGCATCTTTGCCGAAATGCTAACTTACGGTGACGTAATCAAACCGTAACCAAATGCACTTGTGTGGCACTGGTCGGCCCGGAACTACAATAGAAGATACTTGCATAAAGTGTCACACACAGGCACTGAACCACGCAACAACATGGCTGCAAAGGGATCATTTTAACCCTACTACTACTATACCATATCTGCGCCTATATATGAGCAATAATTCCTTTCCATTCCTCTCTATCTCTCTCATTTCTATTTCTATCTATCTCTCTCCACTCTTGCTTCGGAAGAAATAACACAAAGTATCTTGTCGGGCGCACTAATGATTCTGACAGCTCGCCGCCTTACTACTACTACTACTACTACTACTACTACTACTACTACTACCAACACCACCGGCGTTGCTGTTCATTACCACAGATTCACTTGTCAGTTGCTTAGCCCTAACAAGTTAAGCGTTTGCTTTAGTGGCTGGCGATATGTGCAACTCTGGTGACGATCAGGAAAAAGTGGGAGGACATCATAGCAATGGCTGAGAGGGATTCATTGGGGTTTGAATAATTCAGTCCGGGAAACATGGATGGTTCGTTCATCATCCTTCAACAACACTTATTCAGGGACCGAGATGGGCTACTCGACCTGGAGAAAATTCTTACTGAACCCTATTTGCAAGGTCATATGCTGTTTATCTTGATATGAGATCACCATGTCGCTCACATATGGTTGTGATGCATGTACCAGGTGTACCCTTATCATGATGGGTATACTGGGCTTCGTATATTTTAACCCAGTGTCACTTTGATGGCATGCACTGCTGCCTCACTCAATAATAATAATAATAATAATAATAATAATAATAATAATAATAATAATAATAATAATAATAATAATAAACTAAAAATAGAACAGCAACGAACCATGATAAAACGATGGCAAGAAAAGCCCCTTCATGGTAAATACTGGACTAAACTAAACGCAAAAGAAATAGACACAGAAAAATCTCAGCAGGACTCAAAGCAGAGACAGAGAGATTTTTAATTGCAGCACAAGACCAAAGCCTCCCCACCAGAAATTACCTAAAACATGTAATGAAAAGAAATATAACAAGTAACTGCAGAATATGTGGAGATGGACAAGAAACAATAAATCATATTATCTCTGGCTGCCCAGTCCTGGCTAAGAAGGAATATATTCACAGACATGATAGTGTTGGCACCTACATACACTGGAAGCTATGCCAACATTATGGAATAACAACAGAAAAAAGATGGTATAGGCACACACCAGAAAAGGTCACAGAAAACGAGAAAGCAACCATACTCTGGGATATGCCGATACACACAGATAGAGAAATTAAGGCCAACAGACCAGATATAGTTGTCAGAGATCATGAAGAAAAAAAAATGCTTTCTAATTTATGTATCAATACCGGCAGATGACAACGTGTCTCTAAAAGAAATGGAGAAACTTTCAAAATACAAAGACCTGGAAATAGAGGTAACCAGAATGTGGAATCTAAAAACAGAAACAATTCCTATCATAGTAGGTGCATTAGGCATGATAAAAAAATATTCAGACAAATACATAACAAAAACACCAGGACTTACAACACCTATAACATACAGAAAATTGCACTACTAAGCACTGCACAATCCTACGCAGAACACTTTTCATACAATAACCATCAGAGCATCACAACAAATCACAGCACATACCTAAGGCACACAGAGCTGCGCTCGGTAGTGAAGTGAAAGCACGCTATAAAAATAAAACTACTGAATAATAATAATAATAATAATAATAATAATAATAATAATAATAATAATAATAATAATAATAATAATATTAATAATATAATAAAAATAATAATAATAATCACTATTAATATTATTATTATTATTATTATTATTATTATTATTATTATTATTATTATTATTATAGTTAGGCTGAGGTTCGGTCTTATTCCTGGAGAATTTATGTGGGTAGCTGGTTACTACCTGTAGCCTTAGGTATCCCACAAGTTTTCAGCTGTCTTTTAAGTGCTTAGAACCCTCATGATAATCCTTGCTGTCCCTAAGAGACAAAATTCCTGTAGGAGCTCTACCGGGCATTCTATTCCAATCTCTTTCTGCTGTTCGTCTATATCTTTGCTTACTGTTCCCAACGCGCCGGTTATTAGGCACTAATGTCTCCAAATTCTATTTCAAATTTTAAGGGGTTGCATTTCTTTTATTTTTCGCCCCCTTTCCGATTCTTCTTCTTCTTCTTCTTCTTCTTCTTCTTCTTCTTCTTCTTCTTCTTCTTCTTCTTCTTCTTCTTCTTCTTCTTCTTCTTCTCCTCGTTATTATTAAGGTGGCGAGATGGCAGAATCGTTAGCACACGGGGTGAAATGCTTAGAGGTATTTCATCTGCAGCTACGTTATAAGTTCAAATTTTACCGACGCCGACTTTACCTTTCATTCTTCTGGGGATCGATAAATTTAAGTACCGGTTATACATTAAGGTCGATGTAATCGACTTACCCCTTGGGTATGTGTCTTGTACTATAGCCTCGGGCAGAGTAAAGCTTTGGGAATTGATTTGGTAAACGGAAACTGAATGAAGCCCGTCGTATATATACATCCATATATATATGGACCTCGACATAGCTGGAAAACTTGGAGTATGGTTACATGACTTCCTGAAAGATAGGAGTCAGGCAGTAGTGGTTAATGGAGCCACCTCTATGAACACACAAATAGTGAGCGGTGTTCCACAGGGCACTGTCTTGGGACCACTGCTTTTTATAGTGGCCCTCTCAGATATGCCCTGAAATGCCCGGATAGCCACTCTGGCCAGCTATGCAGACGATAAGAAAGTCTCGCAGAAAATACAGAACCCCAGCGATGTTGGACACCTGCAGCAAGAGTTGGACTCAATCTACAAATGGGCTGAGGATAATAATATGCAGTTTAATGCTGAACAATTCCAGGCCCTGCGCTACCAGCATCCAAAACTGAATATTAAACTTACAGGATACACCGGTCCACAGGGAATTTTCAATCCCAGAGCCTAAGTCTGTGAGGGACCTGGGTATCCACATGAGTGATGATACCTCTTTCCAAGTGCACATTACCAGGATGGCGACAAAGTGCAGACAACTGGCTGGGTGGATTCTAAGAACATTCAGAACCAGAGATAAGGAAACCATGATGGTCCTCTGGCGGACATTCGTCCTCAACCGCCTGGATTACTGCTCACAGCTATGGTCACCCACCAGTGTAAAATTAACAGCAGACCTTGAAGCAATCCAGAGAAGATTCACAAAGAAGATCGTCTCTTTGCAACAGCTCAGCTACTGGGAAAGGTTGAAACAGCTAAGACTCTACTCCCTGGAGAGAAGACGGGAGAAGTATGCAGTAATATATGTCTGGAAGATCCTGGAAGGAATTGTGCCAAATTTTGGCATTGTAAGCTACACCAACGCTAGAACAGAACGACATTGCATAGTGCCAAAGATCCCAGCAATACCATCACGCTTCAGGACCAGCTTCTGTATCAGCTTGGGTTTCAAGGGCCCACAGCTTTTTAATATTCTCCCAAAGAGTCTGAGGAACTTGCACAAAATAGATGTAGCGGTTTTTAAATCAAAGCTGGACATCTTCCTGTCAAGAGCCCCAGATGAACCTATCTCACGGCAAGAGGTGCAAATGAGAGTAGCTGTATCAAACTCCATTCTTCACCAAGTGCC
>NC_043009.1:38718208-38760708 GCF_006345805.1 Octopus sinensis
TCAGAAACTCTTTTTGGCATTGAACTGATGAGCTTTGTGATTGCCTCTTGTGGAATTTCTGCCCACTTTCGACGCAACAATCGAAACAATTCATCTTTAGATTTAGGTTTCTGTCGCGTTTTTCGTATAGCTCTATCTCATATTCTCCAAAGATTTTCAGTTGGGTTGATGTCAAGAGATTGGCTGGGCCAAGGAAGCTTTTTGATCCCATTTTCAGTCAGCCATTGTTGATCCCTTTTCGCTGTGTGACATGGAGCCCCATCTTCCACGAATAAAAACTCAATTTTCGCTATTATCGTGTGAATACATCGGAAGTAGTCCTTGCTTAAGTATTTCGTTGTACTTTTCAGAGTTTATGGTTCTAATACATTCGATCAGCTCAGAACGACCATTGCTGGTGACAGCTCCCCATTCCATTACAGAGATACCGCCATGTTTCACAGTTGGTTGGAGGCGTTTCAAATCAAATTCATAATTTGAAACACGCCCACTGAAAATAATGCAAATCTGGATTCATCTGAGAAAATCAGTCTATCCCAAAAATGAACTGGATTTTTCTGACATCACCTTAGCCCATTTCTTTCTTTTCATGATATTAATTGGTTGAAGGAGAGATTTTCTTCTAGCTGCCTGTCTATAGACCCAAACTTATGCAGATATGTAACACACGTTCTTGGACTAATTTTTTGCAATGCCAGAAGCCTTCGAACGGGGTTCGTTTTCCACAATTCTCTTCAAACAGCGAAGCTTCCTTTTCGGGGGCCCAGGTCAACTAGGACGAGAATCTGTTGATTCTTTTCCTTGGCTTTTAAATTGTACTATAATTGTATTAACAGTAGCAAGAGGAATTTGCAGATTTTCAGCAATTTTTTGCTGGCTAAGACCAGCCTCAGATTGCCCAACAATACGACCTCTTTGAAAATCTGACAGTTCTGCTGAATTTTTTTACTCTTCACAAAATTTTAATATAATGGCACCTGGAATGAAAAAAAAATAATTACGTTGTAAATTTTATACCACTGAAAACATAGGACGCTTAGATCAGAAATTTTGAAAATTAAATGTGTCTATTTACTTCCTGCATGTACAAATAGTGATGTTTGCGTCATTGAAACAGCTACCAAGTACATTAAATTAAGTGCTATACGTGGAATTTATACTTGCTTCTTTTCATTCTAAATATAACCTAACAAAATTACGCCATGTATGCACACACACACCTACCCACACTCACACACACACACATACACACGCACAAAACACATATATATATATGCAGACACGTACACACTCATACACACATTCTAGAAGTTTTGACATACTTTTATAGAGCCATTTATAACTGTCTCAGATTATAATTTTAGCATATCATTAATGTGTGGAGGCGCAATGGCTCAATGGTTAGGGCAGCGAACTCTCGGTCGGAGGATCACGGTTTCGATTCCCAGACGGGCGTTGTGTGTGTTTATTGAGCGAAAACACCTAAAAGTTCCACGAGGCTCCGGCAGGGGGTGGTGGCGACCCCTGTTGTACTCTTTCACCACAATTTTCTCTCACTTTCTCTTCCTCTTTCTTGAGTAACGCTGCGATGGACTGGCGTCCCATCCAGCTAGGTTGAACACATACGCTACAGAAACCGGGAAACCGGGCCCATGAGCCTGGCTAGGCTTGAAAAGGGCGACATTTATCGTTATATTATTAATGTACATCTAATAATTTTACCTGCCAACACTTGTTATTCCAGATCGAAGGAGACGGCTGTAATAGCACTTTGAACACATCCTACTAAACACTCCTTGTCACAGTATACTGAACATTGCTTGTCAAAAACCCGTCCTGATAACGAACTACTTGGTAGAGAAGTGCATCAAAAATCTCCCTCACCTCTCCTACAGTTCCAGACTTTGCCCTCTGTAACTTTTGTTTGATCCCTAAGATGGAATAGACCCTCAGGCGCAGTTATCTTGAAAACATTGAGAATGTGAAAGGGATTGTGACGTGGTTCCTGAACAATTTACTTAGGAGGACATCCTCGAGGCTTTTACGAAGTTGCTAGAGTGACAGAACAAGTACTTTGGTGTTAGAGGGTCCTACTTTGAAGGACACTAGAAGTTTAATTACTTCTTTGCAATTAAGATATGTCTCTTCTGAAAAGGTCTCAAAATTCCCGGAATGCATTCGTTAAGTTGTGCTTTCTTAAGCAATTATAGTTCAAGAACTTATCTTGGAAGGTGCTTAGTATAACTTTCTTCGACTTAATCGTGCAAATTTCTTCTTTTTTTTTTACTGCCCATAAGGGGCTACACACAGAGGGGACAAACAAGGACAGACAAACGGATTAAGTCGATTATATCGACCCCACTGCGTAACTGGTTCTTATTTAACCGACACCGAAAGGATGAAAGGCAAAGTCAACCTCGGAGGAATTTGAACTCACAACGTAACGGCAGACGAAATACTTATTTCTTTACTACCCACAAGGGGCTAAACACAGAGGGGACAAACAAGGACAGACAAATGGATTAAGTCGATTATATCGACCCCAGTGCGTAACTGGTTCTTATTTAACCGACACCGAAAGGATGAAAGGCAAAGTCGACCTCGGCGGAATTTGAACTCAGAACGTAGCGGGCAGACGAAATACGGCTACGCATTTCGCCCGGCGTGCTAACGTTTCTGCCAGCTCGCTACCTTAATCGTGAAAATTTCTGCCACTGGTCACTCAACGATATTCCTCTTAGTTCATTTTCGTAAATTATGCAAATCAACCAAGGAGTATAAAGGTTTCTCTCAGTAAACAAACGTAGTGCAACCAGAGCCAATGTATGTAATTGTCAAAACATAGGGCTTCGAATGATGAACGTTCGGGTTTTGATTGGCAATAGGGAACGTGGGAAAAAATCTGATCTTTCAATTTAATATATATATATTTAATATATATATATAAGGCGCAGGAGTGACTGTGTGGCAAGTAGCTTGCTAACCAACCACATGGTTCCGGGTTCAGTCCCACTGCGTGGCATCTTGGGCAAGTGTCTTCTGCTATAGCCCCGGGCCGACCAATGCCTTGTGAGTGGATTTGGTAGACGGAAACTGAAAGAAGCCTGTCGTATATATGTATATATATATAAGTGTGTGTGTATATGTTTGTGCGTCTGTGTTTGCCCCCTTAGCATTGCTTGACGACCTGGTGTGTTTACGTCCCCGTCACTTAGCGGTTCGGCAAAAGAGACCGATAGAATAAGTACTGGGCTTACAAAGAATAAGTCCCGGGGTCGATTTGCTCGACTAAAGGCGGTGCTCCAGCATGGCCGCAGTCAAATGACTGAAACAAGTAAAAGAGAAAAGAGTAAAGAGTAATATCGTTACTCCATAACTGCGTCAAGTTTTACCTTTAATTCTTCTTGTCAACAACGACACATTTGCATTCACGCGTTAACAAACATTATATACACATGCACACACAAATATACACAACTCCGCCTATGTACAAACACATACTTTATATATACGATTGCACCAGTGTGCGCTCGCGAACTGGTGTATGTAGCGTGTGTGTATGTAGCAAACGCGTATGTAGCAAACATGTGAACACAGAGGTTTCAGTATAGACTAAAAGGTAAAACGAGACACATTGAGACCCCCATCGGTCTTGACTGACCGTGGTGTTGCACCTAGAAAGTTACCCTCCCAGGCACAAGTCCGGGCAAGGTTGTTTATGGAAGACCAGCACTCGCCCATGCATACCAGCTTCCCCTCTCCACGCCACCAGTGTTATCCAAGGGAAAGAAAAGGCCGATACGGCTTGGCACCTGTGACATCGCAACTCATTTCTACAGCTGAGTGAACTGGAGCAACGTTAAATAAAGTGTTTTGCTCAAGAACACAACACGCAGTCCGGTCCGGGATTCGAACTCACAACCTCACGACGTAAGCTCGACACTCTAACCACTGAGCCATGCGCCTTCACACATACTCATATATAAATGTACGTGCATGTATATGTTTGTCTGATTATATGTGTATGTATTTATGTCAGTAATTAAGGCACTAATGAAGAATAAATAAAAGCTGTAGATCTATTCAATTCAAATGTTATATCGGTCACATAAGCTCTCCTCCTTACTCACCACGTAGATACAATAAGCATCTCTTGCATTGCACTGCGACACAAATCGAAACTAGACAGGAAAACATTATATAAAAAATACACCTGACCTATGCAAAATTCTTCACGAAACTTGATACTTAATAAGGGAAAAATACTCACTCTTAGCACAACACGACTTTCAAATATTCTGATGACATTTAAATCTAATTGAAAGAAATTAAGATTCCAGATAATGATTATTCCAATTACATTGCAGCTGGCTACTATAATGAGGTCACAACACACACCAAAACTCTTCCGTTCTGAGGATGAGACTGTGAAGATTTAAAAACATTCATGATGGGTTCAGAGACTTTAATATTAAAGGCAAATTGCAATGATCCCCTACACAAATATGAAAACAAACATGGATAAAACACAAAAATGTTTTCAATATATACTTGAAAGAAAAGATGGTCGCATTTGTATACTTACATGCACGCATACATACATGCATACCTACACACATACATACTTACATACATGATGGCTGCCCCCTCGTTATCGAGTATGGCCATTGCACGAAGCTCAACTGTTATTGGTCCTGTGATCGAATGTGACTTTTATTTGCTTTTTAAGGCTAGAGCCAGCCATTCAGTTGAGACTCACAGCACCATCAACAATCATGAACAATGTTATCGTGCAATGCCTGTGCAATAAGATTTTTTTTTAAAGTGAGGAAAGGCTGTGCACTGAGTCAATCCAACTCACTAAGCAATAGTACCCATAATCCGTAAAGAAGAACAAGTCAACATCATCGGTAACCACTGAGCCGCTGGTTTTATGTCGGAGTTATCCCAGTTACCTGAGTTACCTTCTTCTAGAAGGATGCCCTAACAAAGGCTAGGAGTCCTTCACTCCCAATGGTTTGACCGCGCGATCGGGTATTCAGTCCGATTATTTCTATGTCCCCGCGCATGATATATCCTTAAGCTTTAAGAAAAAAAAATTACACATTTATTGGATCGCCGTTGACTCTCAAGAGTTCCTCCGCCCTTTTGACGGGTTTTGTTTTTCATCCCGCAGGGTGTCCAGTAAACACCCTCCTCACCAAGCAAGCTTGGTGGGGTTGCCGGTTTAGTCGCCGACGGCCCGACCATACATACATACATACATACATACACACATACATACATACATACATACATACATACATACATACATACATACATACATACATACATACATACATACATACATACATACATACAAACATACATACATAAGGCGGCGAGCTGACAGAAACGTTAGCACACCGGGCGAAATGCGTAGCTCAATGTATATGGCTCGTTATAGCCGGAACAGCTTTAAGATAATGAAGGTGTTTACATAACACTAGTTCTGTGGCCCTCATTCACTAATATTTTACCCTTTACTGACTTATTAGTTCATATAAGAGTCCGCTGAAGTTGGAGACGTCCAATAATGCACAGTTATTCTCAACCAAAGCTTTGTAACACAGTGAAATATAAAGTAAATTCTAGTTAGAACGACTGGTACAGCTACAGCAAAACGAACTCATAAAACACACACTCACATGTATGTATGTATGTATGTATGTATGTATGTATGTATGTATGTATGTATGTATGTATGTATGTATTTATGTATGTATGTATGTATGTATGTATGTATGTATGTATGTATGTATGTATGTATGTATGTAAATAGAGCATATAGTGTAATACCAAATATTTAAATGAAGTACATCTTCCTATTTCTACTATTTACAGACACTTACGAGGGCATGTATACACATATGTAGATAGATATGTACTCACACAAAATCTCCGTATTTCTCCATCTTTGTTTCTGTTTGTCTGTATGTCTTCCTCTATCTTTCGCCCCCTCTCTCTCACGCTCACACATACACGTGCATACTACACACACATACACATACACATAAATATATGCATGTATGAGTCATGCTTTATATCGTTCGTCGCCTAAAATGGCGGCCATAAAAGAGGAATAAAAATTGTACATTTGGATATCATGAACCGCATATAATGGAAACATCTTTAAGAGAAAAACACTATAAACCACATCAACATTTCCCCCGGTTAGTATAAGAGAAAAAAGAACTACAAAACACAGAAATATTTTCCGGTTAGTAATTAAAAGACCCATATAAATGAAAATAATAAAAATAAACTAAAAAAGCAAAAAAAAAATTAAATTCTCATTTCATTTTCCTTAACACCTTAAAACGAATGCCGGCAGGAAAGGTAATATTGTTGGTAACTAGAAAAACTAAAGAACTAAATGAATAAATATATATATATATATATAGATAAATAAATAAAAGACTCCCAGAAAATTGATTCGTACAATGTATAATTTTTCTTGATGTTTGCTTTACCCTTAATAAGTGTATCTAATTTGTTTCAGCTAGCGACAAAGGCTTATCACATGTATATCATAATGAAATCTTCAACGCTGTTACTGGCAGTCTTAATTTCTGCTAGTTTCCTCAAGAGAATATCTGTATTCCGTTGGGTGAGGATCTCATTGAATATTCTTTATGATATCTGAGCTTCAGTTTTAATTAGTATTGAGATATAATCCAATAATTGCACATGCTAATTACTCTATCACTATATCGAAGAGAAACTGTCAACATACTGATAAGCCCTGTCTGAATAACAAACACGTTCAATACAAAACAAGTGCATCATTCTAAGTCTGTCATAGATGGGAATTGTTCTATTGTGTTTTGAAATTTTCCATTGAATCTATAGAATCATTGCAGTTTGTTTGAGGGCGGTGGATTAGCGGAAAATTGTAATGTGTCTTTGTGAGACTTCAATATGTTTAAGCGATTGATTCAAGTTCAAATTCTAAGTAGAAAAGAACTGTGGTTAAATGTATCTGTGAAAAGGCACTCATAATACTACATATTATGGACAATATAATCGTTTTGTTACATACAAAAACGCATGCACACCCGCACACCCACACCTACGCGCGAACTCATATTTTAATATAAATGTATCATCTTTTACTTGTTTCGCTCAATAGACTGCAGCCATGCTGCGGCATAATTTTAAAGAAATTTTTAGTCGAATGAATCAACCCAAGTAGTAAGCCTGGTGCTTATTTTACCGGTTTCTTTTGCCGAACCGCTGAGTTACAGGGATGTAAGCAAACTAACACCGATTGCCAAGCGGTGGGGGGGGGGGACAAAACACAAACACAAAGGCAACCCCCTACACTACACACATGTATATATATATACGACGGGCTTCTTTCAATTTCCGTCTACTAGACCCACTCCAAGACTTCGGTGGGCCTGAGGCTAAAGTAGAACACACTGGCACAAGGCACCACGCAACCCGGAACTAAATGGCTGATAAGGAAACTTCTTACCACACAGACACTCCTACATATATACAGGCACCGCCTTTACTGTGATTGATCATTATTTCAAATTTACTTCAGAGAACTATTTCTGGTGAAGAAACTAGCTGGACCGAGTTACTATTCTTTGTGTTTCTTGCCACAATGTGGAATCATCTTGTATTTCACATACGAATTTCTCGAAATATTATTTGAACACAGCCGCATCTTCACCTTGAGATCCATGAAGTTGTTAGGCAGAGACTAATAGATCATGGGATGGATTCTTGGACCCAGCGACGTTATGTTCTTCATCAACACACTTCATTTCCCGTTGCTCTGCTATCATTTCACGTTGCTCTGCTATCCTTTCACGCTGCTCTGCTATCCTTTCACGCTGCTCTGCTATTATTTCACGTTGCTCTGCTGTCATTTCACGTTGATCTACTATTATTCCATGTTGCTCTGCTATCCTTTCACGCTGCTCTGCTATTATTCCATGTTGCTCTGCTATCCTTTCACGTTGCTCTGCTATTATTTCACGTTGCTCTGCTGTCATTTCACGTTGATCTACTATCATTTCACGTTGCTCTGCTATTATTCCACGTTGCTCTGCTATCATTTCACGTTGCTCTGCTATCCTTTTACGTTTATCTGCTATCCTTTCATGTTGCTATCAGTTGGATGGAGGGTTTGAGCTAATGTACAGCCATGCATTTGATTACTATAAACAAATAATTTCTTAGATTATTCCGCAAAACACTGAACACTCATATGACATAATATATATATATATATATATATATATATATGCAGATACATGCATATATACATATATATGTATATACATACATGAAAATATAAATATTATTAAAATAACATTTATATCCGGCAAGAATAAAGCACCAAATAGGAGAGAAATGTAGTGGATATTTCAGAATTTGGTCGTCCAAGGTGGACTCAACTGAAGTTAACCAATCGGATTTACGCTCATGCATGTGATATGAAGTGTTTGAAAATGCAGTATTGAGTTATTCCTCTAACGGTCTCCGTAGAGGTAAGACAACATTTTCCTACATTCACCGCCCGCGCACATCTCTGCCTGTAAATATTCAGTGAAGCTCAATATAGCACCGTAAACTTTCCGGCTGCTATTTCTAGCAATGATCATACTTCGTGTACACCTTCTTTATATACATACATACGTACATACATACATACATACATACATACATACATCATACATACATACATGCATACATACATATATACATACATACAGACACACACACACACAACACACACACACAAACACACATACACACACACACACACAATATATACTATATATATATTATATATATATATATATATATATATTATAAGCGTCCAGTGAGTACAGTGGCTTTATCAATTAAAGAATGGAGATAGCGATCCGGTAGAATCGTTACCGCGTTGGGCAAAATATTTAACATCATTTTGTCTGTGTCTGTTCTGTGTTCAAATTCTACCCGGGTAGACGTTGCTTTTTATCTTTTCGGGAAGACAAAATAAGTAGAAGTTGAACACTGGGATCGATGTAAGCGACTTACTCCTCTCCCGAAAGTGCGTAGTTGCCTTCATTAAGCTTACAATTGCTTCTGCTACGAGAAATATTGCACTGAGACCTGAATGCGTATTCGACATCTTATAGCATCTTTGGAGCCGTCTAAGTGCAGTTTACGTTTATTTTGGAAAACATTTAAATACCAGACGTTATAAGCTGTTCTCAAACAAGCACTCAACTCTGAGTGTTATGGTTCTTATAACAGAAACAGCTGTTAAGTAATGGAAGTCCTATAACTCATGCTGTTTTGTCATACATCAATCTATGTACGGATGCATCCATCCATTCATCATCATCCGTCCGTCCGTCCGTCCGTCCGTCCGTCTGTCTATCTGTCGTCTGTCTGTCTGTCTATCTATCTATCTATCTATCTATCTATATCTATCCATCCATCCATCTATCCATCCATCCTCCATCCATCCATCCACCCATCCATCCATCCATCCATCCATCCATCTATCTATTCTATCTATCTATCTATATCTATCTATCTATCTATTCTATCTATCTATCTATCGATCTATCTATCTATCTATCTATCTATCTATCATCTATCTATCTATTCTATCTATCTATCTATCTATCTATCTATTTATCTACTATCTATCTATCTATCTATTCTATCTATCTATCGAGTCGTTTGATTATATTTTCAAGTTTCTCTTGGTCTTCGCTTTGTATTAGTAGAAGAATATGTAAATACATAGAAGTAAAAACCTCTAAGCTAATGTAAGTGATTACGTAAGTCCTGTTCTCTTGTCATTCCTTCATTGATTTATACACATGTATGTATATATGTATACGGACATGTACACACAATCACTCATACACACGCACACATATATGTTGTCACTTGATTTTATCTTCAAATGTCTCTTTGTGTTAGATCTACTTATAAGCCATTGTATTTACCATTATGCACATACATACACACACATTTATGAATATATATACAAAGGCATATACACATCTATGTATATATAGATATATATGTATATATAAGTATATATATATATATGTGTGTGTGTATGTGTACGTTTAAGTATTTGTATGTATGCATACATGTATATAAACGTATATAAATAGGTATGTTTGAGTATATATATATATGTATATAAATACACATATATAGTTATACACACAGACATACATTTATGCATATTTACATATGTACGTACGCTTTCATGAATGCGTCCGTACAAACGTATCTCCATAGAAACGAGCATAAAGCTATAATCATTCCAAAATAATTGAAACACGTTTGGAAATACTTTCGTCTGTTACTTTATATATATATTATATATATATATATATATATTATATATATATATATATACATACATACATTTATATTTACATATGCACACACAGACAATACATATATACATATATATATGTGTTTATATATATATAGATAGATATATATATGTATATACATATATGTGTGTGTTCATATATACACACATGTATATAAATAAACATATATGTATACGTTCATACATACACACAAAAGATGCATCCATGCATACATTCATACATGCACAAAACACAGACACGGGCACACAGACAGACAGACGGACACACATACCCCTCACACACACACACATGCATTCGTACGCTCAAAAACAAAAGGATGCATCCATTTATGAATTCATACAAACATGTAAGTGCATGCATACATTCGTTCATTTATACATATTCGTACACATATGCATACATACATACATTCGGGCATGCCTGCATACATATATACATACACACGCACATACGTGTATGCATACAAATATCCATACATATAAGTACATACGCGCATACACAGATATACTTATATGCGTATATATTTATGTGAGCGTGTGTGTGTGTACATATGACAGTATTCTAAAGAACACTAAATCTTTGTTGAACAATAGTGGAGCAACGTAAATAAACGTATGTGTTTGTGCGCGCGTATGTTTGTGTGAGAGAAAGAGATAGTGAGAGAGGAAGGAGAGAGAGAAAGAGTGAGAGAATAAGTGAGAGTTTGAGAGTGTGAGAGAGAGAACAAGCAAGATGGAATGAGTGGGAGAGAGCGAGAGAGAGACAAAAAAAGCTGAAGTTATTGATTATAGTTTGTAGTTAACTGATGTTAGTCAGTCTGAATGCTACCAAAGCGTATATGTAAGAAAGCATTACGAGAGTTGACTGCAGCGTTGTCAAAAGATCTCACTTTCTCTGTCACCTAATGCAAAGCGTCCCAAGGTTAAATGGTGCAATCTATTCATGCAGAAAGAAATGGTGGGAAGGCAATACTTTCTTTTATTGTTCCTGCCAAGTAAAAGAACAATAGTCAATAGACTTTTATTATAGAAACGATTTTACCAAACAGGCAACGTTTACTCATTCGGACATCAAATAATGCATTCTAATATTCATCGCACAAAGAAACATCTTTTTCGATATTTTCTTTTTATTTACTTATTCTTTTTTGGTTTTTGACGAATTTACTTTCCGTCTATAACACCATTTTCGTATAGATTTATTGAGAAAAAAAAAATATTGTTTATTGAAATTATACAAAAGAGAATGAAGATAAAGCTGCTTGCTAAGGTAGAAATCTTTTTGTTTATAAACTAAAGACCTAAATTTCTTTTGAACTGCGCGAATAGTTTTGGGTAGGCTGTGCATGTTTATATATATATACACATATATATATATACACATATAATATACATATATATATATATATATATATATCTATATATAAAAGTAAGTGTTGGGTGTCTGTCTCCTACGATTTAGATTCCTAACTACTCCCACATTTTGCGGTGCAGTTTAACCAAAACCGGGTATTATAGTCGTGATTCATATCGAGCCCTTCTGGGTATTAGCGCGCATCTACGATGAGTCTACGATTTAAAAAAAAATACCATCATTTTTTTCCATTTTAATGCATTTTTTCCCTATTATATAAGGGAAGTAACTCTCTAAAAATGCTTATATAGTTATTTCCCTTACAAACCCGAGCAACGCCGGGCGATACTGCTAGTATATATATATATATGTTTACGTGAACATACAGATCACCAATACATACATACATACATACATACATAATATATATATATATATATATGTGTGTATGTGTGTGTGTGTGTATATATATGTATATATATTTGTTCCTTCTCGAGCCATGCCTGGCTCATTAGGGCTGGTTTCCCGGCGTATAGGTTTCCCACCTGGACGGGACGCCGGTCCGTCGCATGTGAGCTGCAAGATGCAGGAGGAAAGGGTGTTGAGAAAGCTGTGGCGAAAGAGTCAGCAGAAGTTCGCCATTACTTTACACACACATCGCCTGGTCTGAGATTCGAACCCGCGATCCTTCGACCGCGAGTCCGCTGCTCTAACCACTAGGCCATGTGCCTCCATACACACACACACACACACACACACAGACACACACATCTATGTTGTGTATGTGTACTGCAAAGAACAAAGTAACACGCCACTACAAAATATAATATCGATATAAAAATGAATGTTGATAAGTAGTTACAGATATGCTTGAATGATTTTACTGCATATTGATCCAATGCTGCCATTACTATCGGTCTAATTACTACCAATGTTCGATCTAGGACGTCCCCGTCCGTTTAGTTAATATTTGTATGGATCGACATTTGTGAAGCTATCGCGGAACACAGTTGGACAGGATGTTTATAAGCTAAAGTCAATAACTGCGAATAGACATGCAACATCATGTGCGATGATGAGTCAGCAATGATATCGTGGATGGAAGCTCGGGTCGTTTGTAATAACTTGTGTAAATTCAATTAATTGCATGAAGTAAAAATAAAAAAAAATAAAAATAGAAGAAAATAGATGAATAAAAAGAAAAGCAAAAGTACTAATCAAAATATTGTTCTTAGATGCTCTCCTTCTCATATACAAACATAGGCCAATATTTAATACAGTGTTTCTTCAGAGACAAGTGTATCGAAAAGGAATGTAAAAGGAATGTTAATATTCTGCGTTGAGCAATCTTTCAGATCATACACATACACACTTATCCAAATGTATGCATACACGTATGTATATGATTATGCATGCATAGAAAAGTATCTATGTTAATACATATGCATTCATATCTATCTATCTATCTATCTAGCTGTCTGTCTGTCTGTTTGTCCGTCTGTCTTTCTGTCTTAATACACACACAGATATACATATACATATACATACATACATGTATATATGTATGTAGGTAAGTAATATATATATATATGTATAATATATATTATAATATATATATATATATATTATATATGAGAGAGAGAGGAGAGAGAGGAGAGAGAGAGAGAGAGAGAAAGGGGGGAGTATTCACGAAAAAAAAAACAAAAGACGAAGACAGGTGGTGTAGAAAACAAACAGATGTATTAGTATAACTCTCGGGAATCGAAAAAGTCTTTAACGTTTCGAGCCTACGTTCTTGCACAGAAAAGAACACAGAAAGAAACAAGGAGAGAAACAAGGTGAGAATATATATATATATATCAGAGGAAAGTGGCGACAATAATCAAGGCAGGACAAGTACCTCAAGTAATTTAGGATAAAGTGAGTTTGAAGTAATTAATTAATTAATCATTGGGTGTCTTACAGCTGTTTCTTGGATATCCCATGTGGTAGTTTAGCATCTCTATGCACTGGATATTCCATCATCAGAGAAAGGTACATATGTATGAAAGTTTTAGACAGGAAATACCCAGTTTATAAAGGAATAAAATAGTAGATATAGAAGAATAAAGAGTAAAACAGTAGATAGAGGAATACAGGCAGGAGAATAAAGCTTACAGCTCATCTTCTTCCAGCGGGTATGGAGTTTGGATAGATTAATCTATTCCTTCAACATGAACGCAACATTCAAAATACCGCCAAAATTCTGTCTGGATTTACCTGGAATTATATTGAAGGACCTTTACCTTCGCAGAAGTGCGGAAACTCCTACTTATTCCGTCGAGGGTGTATATGCTCTACTATTAGACTATTTACTTTATTCAATGTACGGTGATCGCTTATAAACTTTAACCTTATGATATATTATTATTATTTACACACCACACATACACACATACACACACACACACACACACATATATATATATATATATATATATATATATATATATATATATATATTTGCCGTGGTAGATCGCTAGCCACTACACGTTCTTTATTTTCTCCCCTTGCTTCTTTCTGTGTCCTTTCTGTGGAAGAGCGTGGGCTCGAAACGTTAAATACTTTATCACTTCCCGAGCCTTAAACTAATACATCTGTTTGTTGTCTACACCACCTGTCTTCGTCTTTTGTTTTTTTTTGTTTTTTGTGAATTCTCCCTATATATATATATATATATATATATATATATATATATATTATATATGTATATATTTTCAACTTGAGATGGTTGTCTTGCTATCCTTATAAATTTGTGCGCGTGTATATATATATATACATATATATATAATATATATATATATATATAATATATATATATAGAGAGAGAGAGAGAGAGAGAGCGAGGCGGGAAATTTTATGTGATTCGATTTCATTTTGCTCTTCCTCAGTGATAGATAATCGCCTGCTACACATAGAAGTAGTTCACCCCCAGTTTGCGATATATAAATAATCAGTGTCGTAATCATTTTGCAATTAGCAAACTAGCCCGTTAAGAAAATCTCTATTAGAGACGAATCCTTCACTCGGTGATGAATGATGGATTGTTACTTCTAGAGGAAATGTTATATAAAATTATTTATGCACACACTATATTCGTAAAGTAAGTGAATGTTATGATCATTCTAGTGAAATTTATACACACATGCCTGCATTGACAGCATTCATGAAAAATCACCGGACTGTAACGTCAGCAACCGAAAATTCGAGTCAAATCAAAGAGCATCTCTCTATTTGCGAAATCTATACATTCATTCTTCTAAAGATAGACGTAAATCTTCTTAATCTGTTAAATAATGGTTTTACGGTGATTTCTTCACAACAAACAGTCAGAGTTTCATAAACGTTAATTTTCATACAAAATAATGTGTAAATATTTAATTAAATAAGTAATTAATTTTCCAAATAAATTTATAAAAACAATCATTACGGATTATAATTTATGGGATTTTCTGTCTTATAGTCATCAGTGGAAAATATTTTTGCACTGAATATTGCTTAAGATAAATTATGGTTTGATTATTCTGCTGAAAGTATTGAAGAATATAAAGTCACAAAAGCCGAATAATCCAGAATATAGTTTATTATATTCATTATCTGCAGTGAAAGAAGATTTTTAAAGAACAATTAAAGAGAGAATGTTCGCATGGGGGAATTTCAGAAAGTTCGTGTATTGAAAGTGAAGGATTTGAAGTGCTTAAAGTCAAGTATATCAAAGTCAGATTATCATGAGATAAAGGGGACGACTTTGGACAGATGCGGACGCAGGTCAGTGGTGAATTGAAGTAGTAAAGCTTTCAGATGGTTAATTTAATATTTCAGTAATTTCTATTGTTGGGAAGTTAAACAAAAACAACGACAATAATAAAGATGACAATTATGGCCGAGTGTTATAGATATACCGACACTGTTCTCTCGCCGATTTGTAAACTTTACTAGGAACTTCAAAAGACGTTAAGCTGAGGGTTAAAACTACAGCAGGATCAGCAGTAGCAGTAATATTAGTAGTAGTAGTAGTAGTAGTAGTAGTAGTAGTAGTAGTAGTAGCAGCGTCAACAGCAGCATCAGCAGCCGTTCAAGAATTTGGACCTGGAGATCTCCATTTCCAGCGACTTCGAGGGCCACCTCCCAGTGGTGTCGGGCGTAAATGAAAAGCCCTCGACTACAAAACGACCAAAGTTTTTTTTCCAAGGTCTGAGGTCTCCAGCCCCTAAGCCTTAGACCATCACCTAATCCCCCTTACCCGTCTTGTTGCTTAACAACAACAACAGCAGCGGCATCATCATCATCATCATCGTCATCATCACCATCATCACCATCATCACCATCATCATCATCATCAGTAGTAGTAGTAATAGTAGTAGCAGCAGCTACAACTACATCTACAACAACGATAAGAGCAACTACAATTTTACTTTTTGTATCAACAATGTACAATGCTTGGAATTTTTCGTTGACAAATCTCCTTTGCAATGGTTCGCAATTGTTCATGTAGCGAGAAAAAGAGAAAAATAGGGAAGAGAAAGCGAAAGACAAAAATAAAAGCTAGACAAGGTTATATATAATATAATTAAAACGTATATATATATATATATATATGCATACATATATGTACATACATAAACATATATGTGTATATATATGCATATATTCAGGACGTCACAAAACGTAAAAAGCATGAAATACGAAAACAACGTGAAATACGAAGACAAACTTGTGTATGCGAACAGCGAGAGAAATAAACAGAAAACAAGACAAGTAACATAAAAAACGACCCTTCATCGGTTGTTGGTTGTCCATCTACTCCTCATTTCGAGTAATTAACGACAATACGAGGCTTCATAAGGCAGTTGCTCTCGCAAAGAAAAATAAATATGGGATTTGCGGAGGGTCAAAGTTGGTAACATATATTCATACATACATATATATAAAGGAGCGTGTATGTGCATGCGTATACATTTATATATCTATATGTATGTATGTATGTATGCATGTATGTATGTATGTATGTACGTACGTATGTATATCTATCTATCTATCTATCTATCTATCTATCTATCTATCTATCTATCTATCTATCTATTATCTATCTATATATATATATATATATATATTATATATATATATATATCTATATATATATATATATATATATATATATCTATATCTATATCTATATATATATACTTTATTTTAAGCAGCAGAAAATTCAACAAAATCTGTTACTCTGAGTTTCTTGTTGCCGTTCATCAGACATTCTAGCAAAAACTGTCTGATGAACGGCAACGAGAAACTCAGAGTAACAGATTTTGTTGAATTTTCTGCTGCTTAAAATAAAGCATATTACTCTACCACTGGTATTTGAGTACTCTTTTTTCCACCTTGTTTCACATTTATGTGTTTACTCCGGTATATATATATATATATATATACACGCGCGCACACATGTATGTATGAACACATACACACATGCACGTTCATATGATTCTAAAGATATCATACGATTATTATTTGATGAGCCAGAACAAAAGAAAAACCAAAAAATTTTGCCTCAAAATTGTTGGGTGATGAGCAACAACCGGAAAAAAAAAAGCCTAATTAAGAGAGAAAAAACCTTTTACTGAAAGCTGGGCGTGAAACTTAACGTCAACATATACACGTAGCATAGAGGACGAAAGAACACGATACACACACGCGCGCAGACAGAAACACAGTGATGACAGACTTACTGCAGCGAATGTATTTTCAGATAGCATAAATATATATGCTCCGCACGGTCTATGAGAGTCTGTTAAACGCAAGTATAACCTTCGTTGTTTTACGTTATTATTTGTTTTAAAATGCAGAAGAAGTGAGTAGACGTAGTTTTACTATAGAACGCATTAACTGGCTTTTAAAAAGAACTTTTACATTAAGAAAAGATAATAAATGAATGCGATTTCGCATAACTAACTGAAATCTACCAGATTAGAACTAAGTGTTGAAACGACTTTTCCTCTTTACTCTTTTACTTGTTTCAGTCATTTGACTGCGGCCATGCTGGAGCACCGCCTTTAATCGAGCAAACTCGACCCCGGGACTTATTCTTTTGTAAGCCAAGTACTTATTCTATCGGTCTCTTTTGCGGAACCGCTAAGGAACGGGGACATAAACACACCAGCATCGGTTGTCAAGCAATTCTAGGGGAACAAACACAGACACACAAACACACACACGCATATATATACATATATACGACGGGCTTTTTTCAGTTTTCGCCTACCAAATCCACTCACAAGGCTTTGGTCGACCCGTGGCTATAGTAGAAAACACTTGCCCAAGGTGCCACGCAGTGGGACTGAACCCGGAACCATGTGTTGAAGAGTGTATTCGGGCTTGTGTTAGGAGACTTTTCATAGATTTAGGCTGTCTCTTGCTTTTTATGATCGTGTGTGTTTGGAGGATTGTGTTCATTCTGTGATCTTTTTTTAGGAGGGGTATGTTGTGGAGGATGGTGCCGAAGGCTTCATTATTGAGAGGGTTGTGTGTGGAGATGTATGGTAAGGCTTTTGGTCGTAAGTTTTTCTTTGATTTGGGATGTCTCAGTTCCTTGATGTTCAGTTGAAGGGCACGTTGAATGCACATGTCAATAAGTGAAGGTGGCTAGTTCCTGGTGATAAGGGTATCTTTTAGTTCTTGTAGTCGTGTGTCTCTCGTGTTTGCATTAGAAACTATAGTGCATATCCTTTTTGCTAGATTGAAGGGAATATTCATCCTGGTGTGTCTGGGGTGGCATGAATTAAATGGAAGATATTGCTTAGAATCTGTAGGCTTATAATATATGTCTGTTTCTATTACATTATTAGCTTTCTTAATGAGGATATCGAGGAAGGGGAGTTGTTGCTGGCTATATTCCATCGTGAATTTCTTGGAATTCTATGAGTTTTTCTATATTTTTATGCCAAAGAAGGAAACAGTCATCTCGATATCTCTTCCAGTTGTTTTCTATGTAGATGGAGAAAGGGCTGCCATATCTTTCTAGAACCTTACGATACAGACTGATCTCTAGATATCCTATGATTAGGTTGGCAAAGGAGGGGGCCATTCGTGTACCCATCGCAGTCCCCGATTTTTGTCGGTAGAAGTTGTCTTTGAAGGCGAAGAAGTTATTTTCCAGGATGAATTTAACCCCTTCTATCACGAATTCTTTTTTGATGCGATGTGGTAGTTCGTTGGCGTGATTCTCTAGCCAGAATTGGATTGCCTCTAGTCCTAGGTTGTGGGGGATATTGGAGTAGAGGTTGACTACATCGAAGGATACCAGTATGGTGTTTTTGTTTATAGTATTCGGTAGGTGATTGAGCATATCCAAGTCGTCCCTTATATAGCTTTTGATATGTTTGAGGAGTGGTTTTAACAGGGTGTCTAAAAAATTACTGAGGCGGTGGGTTTCGCATGCGGGACCTGCTATTATGGGTCTCAATTTGAGGTCATTAGGATTAGGGACTTTAATTATTTTGTCTGTAGCTATCTTGCATGCGTTGCTTATTTTCTCACTTTTGTGTATCTTAGGTATACTGTAGAATTGGCTGGTTTTACTTGTGAAATTGGTCATATAATCATATTCTTTGTCGGTGAGCCCTTCTTTGTATGGGTTTAACATGGATTTTAGTTCCCTCATTATTTTTTGTTGACTGTAGTTTTGTGGCTTTTCATAGTATGTTGTGTCTTCCAGCATAGATAGTACCAAAGTTATGTAAAATGTCGTATCCATTAAGACAACAGCACTCCCTTTATCGGCCTCTTTAATTGTTATTGTTTTATCTTGTTTTAATTTGTTCAACTCAGCCCATTCTTTTTTGCTGAAGTTTGGTTTGTGTTTTTGTTTGTGCATATGTTGATATGGGTAATTTGATATGTGGTCACAGAAATCATCAAGTGTTTTGTTCTTACCTTAGAGGGGGTGTAGTTACTCCTATTTCTGACTAACGATTCGTCCTCGTTGTATTTGTCGTATAGCTCCTCAGTAAGTCTTAATTTTCTGCAGAATTCTGCGATGTCTTCTTTCATTTCATTGTAGTTGGGGTGTTGTGGGGTGAGTGTAAACTTGAGTCCTTTGGAAAGTATGTTTATTTGGTTTGCTGTTAGTTCCTTGTGAGTTAGATTGATAATTTTTATCACTTTTGGTTCCTCCTGCTTGTTTGGTGCTATCTTGTGTCTCTGTGTTTGCGTATTGGGTCTAAAAATGAATGCGGTGGTTGGGACGGTAGCTATTATATAGTTGTTCTTTGTTGATATGGGGTCTCCTGTTGTGATTTATGGTGTGTGTTCTTGGAACAGTATTGAGAAGAGCGTCTCGATATCCCATATTCAGGTGTGGTGTTCTAGGAGGCCTTCGTTGGTAATCATTGCGAGTGGTGTGGGTTTGTTGTGCATGGTTGTTTAACCGGTTGTTGGAACGAAGATTTCGTTGGTAATTCTTTTGGGTGGGGAGAAGGTTGCAGTGTCTATCCTGTGGGTATTGATTTATCCCTTCTCTGCTTGAAGTGGGGGTATTCCTGATATTGTATCGCTGGCTGCTTACAGAGTTAGGGTTAGGTCCTGTATTCTTTTTTTGATAGTAGTGAAGGTTCCGATTTTTAGACAGGTGTGTATCGGTGTTTGCGTGTTGTTTTGGTTTTCTTATTTTCTGGAAAGGGTTGTTGGAGGCGTGCTCTGTTTGAAAGACGGCTTCATAGTTTGAGAACCAAGTGGCGCTTTTCTCCCAGCGCTTTTCTCCCAGCGGCGCTTTTCTCCCACTTGAGAACCAAGTGGCGCTTTTCTTCTTCATCACCATCATTATCATCATCATCGTCGTCATCATCATCCCCATCATCATCATCTTCTTCTTCTCCTTCTCCTCCTTCTTCTTCTTCTTCATCATCATCAACATCGTCATCTTCTTCTTCTTCTTCTTCTTCTTCTTCTTCTTCTTCTTCTCCACCTTCTACCTCTTAACTTTATCACTAATGCTTTTTAGTATAACACCTACGCAAATTCCATAAATAGACCTTTCAATAGAAATATTCTCCTGAATTCAACTGCAACTGCTAGCCGCCACTGACCATTCAAAATATGACCATCAAGGCACTCCCAAATTTTTCCACCCCCTCTCCTCATCAACCTTCTTCTTCTTCTAACCTACAAAGAATTCACAACGGCCTCGAACACACAAGTGAAAACAAGGGAGACAGAGAAAGGCAGAATGCCACTTATATTTGAACACTATACAAATATTCCTTTAAAAAAACTTTTCTTTTAATTTTTCTAAATTTAATTATTTAATCGTTACAGTTGAAAAGGTCTCAAAATGACCGAAACCGGTACTGAAATGTTCTTTATAAAATTATTTTAGCATTTTCTATTTTGACTTGTTTTTTCATATATATATATATATATATATATATATATATATATATATATATATATATATATATATATGTGTGTGTGTGTGTGTGTGTATATATATGAATATATATATATATATATATATATATATATATATATATAATATATATATATATATATTATATATATATAATATATGTGAAGGCGCCCTAGTGGCTAGAGCAGCGGATTCGGGATCGCGGGTTCGAATCTCAGACCGGGCGGTGTGTGTGTTTATGACCGGCTCCGTCAGAAGGTAGTGGCAAACTTCTGCTGACTCTTTCGCCACAACTTTCTCTCTTTCTCTCTCTTTCTTTCCTCCTACATCTTGCAGCTCACCTCAGACGGACCGGCGTCCCGTCCAGGTGGGGAACCTATACGCCAAGGAAACCGAGAAACCGGCTCTTATGAGCCAGGTATGGCTCGAGAAGGAACAAGCAAAAAAAATATTATATATATATATATATATATATATATATATATATATATATATATATATCTTTTATCTTTTACTTGTATAAGTCATTAGTCAGCAGCCAAATTGGGGTGCCGCCTTGAAAAATTTTAATCGGACTAATCAATGTAGTACTTATTTTCTTAAAGCCTGGTATTTATCCGACCTGTCCCTTTTGCGGCGGGACTGAACTGGAACCAAGTGGTTGGGAAGCAGACTTCTTACTACACAACCACAACTGCGCCAATTTGTGATATATATACCCTCTCACGTTTCATTTATTGTAGATTAGGAAAAGTGATTGTATATTTAATTCGGGAATAATTTATTATATTGTTAAATAGATTGATATATCATAATATATTAATATGATATATTACTATACTATATAACATTTCAGTATATTATCAAATGATTAAAGTAATAGAAATACCTATTTCTTTACTATCCACAAGGGGCTAAACACAGAGGAGACAAACAAGGACAGACAAACGGATTAAGTCGATTACATCGACCTCAGTGCGTAACTAGTACTTAATTTATCGACCCCGAAAGGATGAAAGGCAAAGTCGACCACGGTGGAATTTGAACCGAGAACGTAACGGCAGACAAAATACGGGTACGCATTTCGTCCGGTGTGCTAACGTTTCTGCCAGTTCGCCTTTGAAATAATTATGACGGAATGATGTCATAACCTTCCGAGTTATTTTACAGGGTTTAGAAAAACTGAAGGCCCGCTGCAAGAATTGTGTGAATGCGAGAGGGGAATATGTTGAAAGAATATCATAATTAACTGATCCTACTGTATTTTCTTTTTCTCAAAGCCAGGAACATTTCAACATCCCCTCGTACAACTAAGTTGCCAAGAGAGCCGTGAAATGAAGCGTTGTTTCTTTTTCAAGAACACTAGGCAACACAGGGTCAGTGAATCGAAACCACAATCCCGTATGAGTGCAACACCCGAACCACTAGGCCATGCGCCTTGATTGATTTAAATAAGACTCATTATTTATTCAAGGGTTTATTACCCATAGCTGCATAAATTATTGAAATTACAGAGATATTCAATAAAGTTATATTTTTGTTATATAATTTTCGGTGTTTTCTTTTATTAATAACATTTCGCTCTTCTGATCCTGTCAGTTCCAACGGTTGATACTGTTATAAGCAATGATCTTTATTGATAAAATAACTTAAAGCATTTGTTGCTTTTTTATATTAATAAGATTTATAGTTGAACTGTACAAGACTTTCAAAGCGAATTTCTTATGATATTCAACCAACATATCAAAACATTCTCTTTATATATTTTCTCATTTTGTAGTTAATAGTTAGAAATTACTTCCATTTAATCAATATAACCCTTCGGCTTGTATTCAGGTTTGAATTTGAAGACTAACTCTAAAATATCTATGAATGCGCGACTGTGTGGTAAGAAGCTGGTCTCCCAACAACATGGTTCAGGGTTCAGTCCCGCTGCGTGACAGCTTGGTCAAGTGTCTTCTCTTATAGCCTCCGGCAAACCAAGGCCTTATGAATGGATTTGGTAGAGGGAAAGTGAAAGAAGCCCGTCGTAAATATGTATATATTTATGTGTGTCTGTGTTGGTGTGTTTACATCCTCGTAATTTAGCAGTTCGACAGAAGAGACGGATAGAATAAGCACCAGACTTACAAAGAATAAGTCCAGGGGTCGAATTCTTCGCCTAAAAGGTGGTCTTCCAGCATGGCAACAGTCTAATGAATGAAGCAAGTAAAATAAAAAAAAAAGACCGAATTCCATTTCGATGCACGAGAAGGTGGCGCTCGCAATGAAAAAAAAAAAAGCAACCATATCTCTCTCAAATTAAATCAGCTTTTATGAAACGAAGTTACTAGATAATATACTAGTCCAGCTTTAGCAATTGTCGAGAAAATGGCAAAAAAGCTCACACTGGAGTGGCAGTGTGGTAAATAGCTTGTTTACCAACCACATGGTTCCGGGTTCAGTCCCACTGCGTGGTACCTTGGGCAAGTGTCTTCTACTATAGACTCGGGTCGACCAAAGCCTTGTGAGTGGATTTGGTAGACGGAAATTGAGAGAAGCCCGTCGTATATATGTATATATATATGATATATATGTGTGTGTATATGTTTGTGTCTGTGTTTGTCTCCCAACATCGCTTGACAACTGCTGCTGTTATGTTTACGTGACCATAACTTAGCGGTTCGGCAAAAGAGACTGATAGAATAAGTACTAGGCTTACAAAGAATAAGTTCTGGGGTTGATTTGCTTGACTAAAGGCGGTACTCCAGCATGGCCACAGTCAAATGACTGAAACAAGTAAAAGAGTAAAAGAGGGAATATTCTCCTCGTGTATTTTCTCATTTTCTTGTTTAGAAATCGCTAAGGCGGTGAGCTAAGAGAATCGTTAGCATGTCGGACAAAATGCTTAGCGGCATTGCGTCCGTCTATATGTTCTGATTTCAAATTATGCCAAGTTGAGTTTGCCTTTCATCATTTCGGAGCCGATAAAATAAGTACCAGTTGAGCACCGGAGTCGATGTTTGTCATTGCTTTGTCTCCTGCCTGGAAATAGCTGGCCTTCAGCCAAAATTTGAACTCAGTGTTTAGAAGTCGTTCAGGCGGCGAGTTGACAGAATCATTAGCATTGGCAGACAAAATGCTTAGAGGCATTTCATCCGTCTTTACGTTCTGCGTTCAAATTAAACCGAGTCAAGTTTGCCTTTCATCCTTTCGGAGCCGATAAAATAAGTAGCAGTTAAGCACTGGGGTCAGTGTCATCGACTTATGCCCTGATCCGATATTTCTGGCCTTGTGCCAAAATTTGAAACCAATATTAATATAAACTTTGCAAAAACTGAAATGGTTGCGATATTATATAAATCTTCAAACGCTATATTATAAGACAAGGATTTTAATAGAATATTATTTAACTAAAATGAATGTTTCAGTCTATAACTGTAAGCAAGAACTTTATTGATCAGTCTAAACAAATAAGTTAATAACCATAGGTGGTCCAAAATGCTGTACTTAATTCCTTAATTTTATCATACAACTCATAACGAAGCTAGGAAATGAATAGATATATAAATCAATAATGTTACTAATTAAACGCTAAGATGAGCAAAGAAAAAGTTATATCGAATTAAATATAATAATTGTTTCATATTTGTACATGATAGATTATTCTTTATTTAGAAAATGCGAAATATGAGTTTATGTCGTCTATGCTTTTTGCACCATTAAGTTGACGTCATGCATTATACAAATTGGGAACTAAACGCGAACTATTAAAAGGCTTTGCTTGAAATTTACCCAACACGATACACCACTTTAAACATATTTTTAAAAATTTTGGCTCAAGCCCAGTAGTTTTAGGGGCAGAGTAAGTCGATTATATCGACTTCAGTGCTCAACTCACACTTATATTATCGACTCTGACGACCTCAGTGGAATTTAAACTCAAAACGTAAAAAGCCGGAAGAAATGTCGGTAATGATTTTGCCATACTCGCGCTGACGGTTCCGCCATTTTGCCCTCTTGGTGTCTTTTCTGAGAACGGACTTAATAAATTGCTATGTGGTAGCTGCATACCATTCCGAGCGGAGAGTAGAATCGTAAGCAAGCGAAACCTTTCGTTTAGGTCTTTTCGAACAAGCCGGGTAAGTTCAAATTGTGGCACAAGGTCAGATATTTGGGGGGGGGAGTAAATCGATTAAATCAACCCAGTGATCAAGTGATTCCTATTTTATCGACCTCGAGAGGATGAAAGGCAAAGTCAACCTCGGCGGAATTTGAACTCAGAACATGAAGAAGGACGGAATGCCTATTTCTCTACTACCCACAAGGGGCTAAACACAAAGAGGACAAACAAGGACAGACAAACGGATCAAGTCGATTACATCGACCCCAGTGCGTCACTGGTACTTATTTAATCGACTCCAAAAGAATGAAAGGCAAAGTCGACCTCGGCGGAATTTGAACTCACAACTAACGCAGACGAAATACCTATTTCTTTATTACCACAAGGGGCTAAACACAGAGGGGACAAACAAGGACAGACATAGGTATTAAGTCGATTACATCGACCCCAGTGCGTAACTGGTACTTAATTTATCGACCCCGAAAGGATGAAAGGCAAAGTCGACCTCGGCGGAATTTGAACTCACAACGTAACGGCAGACGAAATACCGGTAAGCATTTCGCTCGGCAAAGGCATAAATATAAACATAACATTAACATTAAATACAAAACCAGTTTGAATATATTTTAGAGTTATAGAATTATAGGAATTGGGATATAAAAGATGCATAACGTTAAATAGAAGAAAAACCAAAACAACGTTAAAATGTGATTCTTTTGCGGGGAAATAGTCGTACAGCACAGGTTCATCTTTATAAAGCACATATTTGATCAAAGATATTTTAACCATGATCATCATGTGTCTTTGGAGGTTGCTAGGTCTATGACTTTTCTAGCAAATGCAGCGACAGTATTAAGATTCCTTCGTTGGCGCACCAGAAAAAAAATCTCTAACTCCCGAGACGTTCAACTGCATAAGGTTAAGACTAACAACTAATGTACAGTAGACTTAGCTCACCACGTCACCAGGTACCATCTATGACCAACAGCCAGGGGTTAAAGATAGACAATAATGCCAACGAACAACTTCATACGTTTTGTTCTTGATACAAAATGAGATTTAATTATTTTCTCCTTATAATCTTATAGGGTAATTCGTAATAGTGTTGCTGCCTTATAGTGTTGTATCCTTCACTCGCCACTTTAATTCACCTTGAGATTTACATTGAATACTTATTATCTCTAGCACTGGAGAGAGAACAAAAACTGTTGGGGAAGGTGGGAAAGCCATAAAGAGCCATTCTATCCCGTTACCGGAAGGAAAAGACAAAAACAAATGCAAAAAGGAAATGAACTGTGGAGTGAATGATATAAAACCATAATAAAGTTTAACAAGAAAACGCAAAGAACTACAACAAATGAACATCAGCAACGATAGCACGAGCACTAAACTGGAGTATGACTTGTAGAAAATTCATCAGCAGGAACAAAGACTACTAAGGCAACAAACGATAACAGTAGTGACAAAAGGAGGCGGTGTGATATAAAGTTTACAGAACTTTTGCTAAAAGAATCGGTGAAAATTGAGTTAGCTGTAGTTTCTTAAGAGAATCTTTATTTATTTATTTATTCCTTTATTTATGTATTTTATATTTATTTATTTATTCATTTATTTATTTATTTATTTATTCATTGTAGCTGAGCTATAGTTAAAGAAAAGCAAGCCATCTTCATTAATAAGGCATATAATGAAGTTTGTGAGGTGTGAAAGACGAACGGAAGAAGAGGGTGTAGGCTTTTTGGAGAAAATTATCGAGTGGAAACATAAAAAAAAAAGCTAAAGATATAAATATCATCTGTCTAATGGCAAGATAGAAAATAGAGGAAAAAATAATTAGGCGTGAAGAAATATTATTTTGAGAAAGGTCGAAAGTAAGAGATTAATAAGATAACGTTGAAGGAGGCAACGCTGAGGAGATATCAACGCAGACTGCATTGCTTAGGGGAACTAATTATACAAATATTGCTTTGTTTCACGTGGCATACGTGTGCTTATTTTCAATAGTTACTTTACCTTACTAATTGGGACATTTTTGTTTGTAATGATCTCTAGCTAATTAAATCTCTCCATATCGAGTGTAGCATTTATACAAAAATATTTTCTTTCACTTAGCTCTCCACATTTCTTAAATATAAATAATAATCAATTCTGTTTCTATCCATGTTTTCTGTTATTGATTAGGTTATTTACGACTGTGTGTATCGTAAGGCACTAACGTGTATTCATTGAAATCCTTTTCACCACCATTATGCGCTACTATATTTGCAATAAAAATATCGACACCGTGTTATATTATAATTAACAAAAGGCAATATCACAGAAGATTACTATCACTATCGATTTTAAAAAATGTTTCAGAAATGAATCTTCCGCAAGAAACTTTAGAAAAAAATGTTTCATTTTAAATCTGCTGACAACATATTTTCGAATAGAGCAAGTCATATTTTCTGAAGAAAAGGAATATACGTGGATGCAGATATATTGGCGAATAAGATAATTTCTTTGTGAAGATGTGTGTCCTAGTTAATAGGATGCTGAAATTGCAAACATGAGTTCATTTGTTCGATTTCTGGGCCGGGCGGCACGTTGTGGGCTTTGGGAAGGCACATCGTTTCACGATGCTCCAGTCTGCTGAATACTAGCTGAGTGCCATGCAACCATATTTCCCTGCATGTATTTTCGATGTTCCGTTAGTCACGTATGTGAGAGACGATTGTGTGTCGATATGTATATCTGCTTGCTGCTGTTGCTGCTGCTGCTGCTGCTACTACTACTACTACTACTACTACTACTACTACTACTACTACTACTAATAATAATAATAATGATAATAATCCTTTCTACTGGAGGCAAAAGGCCTCAAATTTGTGGGTAGGGGACTAATCGATTACTTCGACCCCAGTGTTTCACTGGTACTTAGTACATCGAAACGCAAAATCGACTCCGGCGCCATTTGAACTCAGAACACGAAGACAGACGAAATACCTATTTCTTTACTACCCACAAGGACCTAAACAGAGGGGACAAACAAGGACAGATAAACGGATTAAGTCGATTATATTGACCCCAGTGCGTAACTGGTACTTATTTAATCGACCCCGAAAGGATGAAAGGCAAAGTCGACCTTGGCGGAATTTGAACTCAGAACGTACCAGCAGACAAAATACCGCTAAGAATTTCGCCCGGCGCGCTAACGTTTCTGCCAGCTCGCCGCCTTTATAAACAACTAGCAGTATCGCCCGGCGTTGCTCGGGTTTCTAAGGGAAATAACTATATAAGCATTTTTAGAGAGTTACTTACCTTATAGATGCCAATACGGGCTTTCTTAGCCATTTCTGTTTTGGTGTCTTCAAGCCATGAAGTCGTTGTTCTAAAAGAACGCTGGTCTCCTTGACAACGCTTTACGACGTTGATTTCCTTACACTCCCTTCCCCACAGCTTCACGAGGGAGGGAAGAAGGGGGAGAAGCAAACAGGTGCAGATGTGAGCGTGGACGCCAACTCCGCCGCCATCGACACACGAAAAATTATGCATTAAAATGGAATAAAAAATGATGTTAAATTATTTTTTAAATCGTAGACTCATCGTAGACGCGCGCTAATACCCGGACGGGCTCGATATGAATCACGACTATAAGATACCCGAATTTGGTTAAACTGCACCGCAAAATGTGGGAGTAGTTAGGAATCTAAATCGAAGGGGACAGACACTCACACAACTACAGTTTTATATATATAGATAACAACGACAATAATAATAATACATAGGCAGCTAGAACAATGGTGGAATGCGTGGTACAAGCTACAAGATCATACTTGTTTGTGAATGACGGATGATAGTTTTTTAAAATTTATTTACTTTTTCTTGCAACTTAATTTTACATCTTAATTTTCTCATAAAGATAATTGAGATATACAAACGATATACATATTCAGCAAATAAAACACGGCACTGGGAACTATTCATTATCCCACAGATACACTTTGCTATTTCTAATATAAGCCTGTTGACTTGATGAATGAGGTTATTAAAATTAATAGTGTACGTCTCTCGACTAGACTATATGCTAGCATAAACTACTAACGAATTATATATTTATAATTTAGAACTATCTATTATATTTTATGATCAATATTTTATTTCAAATAATTAGAAGTGAATAAGTGTATAGTATATAATCGTAGCAAATTAATTCGATTGGCAATCATGAAGTGCATAAATACATAAAGACCAGGTGATTACTTGGCAAAATGACGCACAGTTTGCTAAATAGTAAATACGTCATATGAAAGACTGTGTATAATATTGTCACTATCGTACATATATGGATACAGTATATTATATTAAGCTCTTTGATACAACTCGGTGTGTCGAATGTGCGACTAATAGCGTAACTGGTTTGTGATAAGAAAGACAAGAGATATATAGAATATTGAAAATTAAATATCGTTACACAGAAAAGAAAGACAGAATAATATGTATATGTGTGTGTAAGCGTGTGTGTGTATATGTCTGCTGCTTAGCTATCAATCCATCCATCCTCCTATCCATCCATCCATCCATCCATCAAACCATCTATCTTTCTGTCTATCTGTGCGTCCGTCCTTCCGTACCTCTGACAGTCTGTCTGTCTGTCTGTTTGGTTGCCTATCTATCTATCTATCTATCTATCTATCTATCTATCTATCTATCTATCTATCTATCTATCTATCTATCTATCTATCTATCTGTGTGTATGTATGTATATAGTGTAAATTCAATGAATAATAAAAAGACAACACAAAAGGAACAAAGTTTGGCAAATAAGGTATTATTAGCTTAACGGGTGAACGCAAAGAGAAAGTACAATAACGATTCGGACGAGAGTCATTCATCAGAAGAAGGAAACAGAGAGGGAGTGAGAGAAGGTGAAAAAAGCTGAAGCATTAGAAACCTGGTGGAATAGTGTTCTAGGGGAGGAGAAATTAATAATGGAAGTGAAAAAACCAGGTGTGGAGATACAAGCACAAGAGTGCATCCGCATCTGGATGCGAGCATTAGATGAAGTGATGTCTGTTTGTTAGTCTGGTATATATAAGCGGATACGGATTCAATGCTGAAAGCCGATAAACCTGAAACAATTATTTACAAAGGTGAAGTTTGACCTAAGCAACAATGACCAATCATACATTGTATCTAAATGCACTGATAATCGATGTCGTACATGGCAGTTCATACAAACCACTAGTCTTCGTCTTTTGTTTTTCTGCGAATTCTCCCCTATATATATATATATATATATATATATATATATATATATATATAATAACAAAATAATAGATAAAACATACGCATATATACATACATATATGTACGTACCTACATCTATATGTAAATATGCATGCATATATGGGTACAGGACACCCAAAAAATCGTCGAACACAATGAGAAACGAAAGCATAAACACAAAACCAAGGAAATGGACATTTATCTTAAGCAACGAAAAAATAGAGTACAAGACATACAACACAAGGAACATTCCCCTTCTTCAGCCGCCTCTGTTTCATCTACGCCGCGTTTCGAAGGTAAATGCGAGACACGACTTCATTGAAACAGTCCTTCCCGCAAAAGCAAATTAAATAAAATTTGAAATATATATATATATATATATATATGCACATACATACATATATATACATATATATATATATATATTACATACGTATACATATATATATATTACATACGTATATATATCTACATACATACATACATACATACACACACACACACATATACATACACAATGGCATAAACACACATTCACACACACTTGTTTATATATATAACACAATTACTCGTATATGAGCATTTATGAATTATATATGTGTACATAACATTTGCGACACAAACATGCCTGCTTACACACGTATTTACAGATATGCATAACTATGTACACTCATACACACTGATGCACGCGCATACGTGTACATGAACACATGCATGCACACAAATACTCATACACACAGACACATGTATGCTCACATAAAGGTACAGTCTTGATCTTTACTTATACATACGCTTATTTCTCCTCTTCATCATTTTGCTACTCTTAAGAGATATACTTTGCAGTGCGATATGCAAATTCAGAGTATGTATGTATGTATGTATGTATGTATGTATGTATGTATGTATGTATGTATGTATGTATGTTTGTATGTATGTATGTTTGTATGTATGTATGTATGTATGTATGTATATATATATTAATATATATATACATACATATATATATATAAGGTATTATATTATATAATATATATATTTGCAAGGCTTCTGGTTGACAAAATTTCCCTCTCTGTCTCACTATAATCCAGCGTTTACAATACTTTTTTCGTCTGGCGTTAAGCCCTTCTATCTTGTTCTCCTTGTCTTGTCTCTCACTGTTATATATTTATTTTTCCACTGTTTTATCTATATTTTTTACTGTTTATATGTTTGTACTGTCGTTACCGTCTTGCTTTTTTCCCCTCTGCGAAAAGATCTCAGATTTTAATTGATTTGCTTTTCGCGGAAGGAATTTTTCTTCGAAGTATACGTCTCGCTTTTATCCTTCGAAACGTTTAGTAGATGAAATCTTAGCGATGAAGAAGGGGATTTTTCGTTGTGCTTATTGTCCTGTATCTCTCCCTTTTTTTGCTTGTCTTGTTCCTTGGTTTGTGTCTATTGTGTTTCGTCTCTCTATGTGTTCGACGTCCTTTTTGGTGTCCTGTACACATATATGCGTGTATGTACATGTAGAGGTAGGTACGTACATATGTTTATATATGCATATATTCTATTTTATTAACATATATATATATATACAACATACATACATACATAAATACTCTGAATTTGCATCGCACTGCAAAGTATATCTCTTAAGAGTAGCAAAATGATGAAGAGGAGAAATAAGCGTATGTATAAGTAAAGATCAAGACTGTACCTTTATGTGAGCATAGATGTGTCATGTATGTGTATTAACACACACACACACACACACACACACATATATATATATATATATATATATATATATATATATATATATATAATTATTTAAATTATTTATTGTTGAAATATTTTTAAAAACATTTTTTTATGCTACAAATAGACGTTATTAGTCATCTCCTGTAGAATATGCATACATTTACCGAAGTAAAAGCGTATTTCTTATAATTAATGAAACAACATTTACCGTTTTGTAAAATTCTTTGCCTCCATAGACTGGTTTCCTTTCATTCTCATTTCTTAATCATCACTATCGTTTCCAATCACTACCATTTCCAATCACTATTCAAACAGCCTGTACCGTCGTCATCGTCATCGTCATCGTCGTCGTCGTCGTCGTCGTCGTTGTCGTCATCATCATCGTTATCGTCACCACCGTCACCAGCGCCACCACTACCACGAACACCACTACTGACAATAACAACAACACCAACACCTCCACCAACACCAACACCAACACCAACACCAACATCAGTACCAGCACCAGCACCAAGACCAGTACCATTATCACTACTACCTGCTGCATCACCACGCCACCACAACTACCAAAACCACCACCACCACCACCACCACAACCGCAACCCTCACGTGATAATCGTCCTCGTCAGCATCATCATCGTCATCATCATCATCGTCGTCGTCGTCGTCATCATCATCATCATCATCATTATCGTCGTCGTCATCATCATCATCATCATCATCATCGTCGTCGTTGTCATCATCATCATCATCATCAACACTACCACCGCCGACGCCAACACCACCACCACCACCACCAGCTTCATCACTACCACAACAACCACCATCCCCACCAGCTCCCACCAGCATCCCCACCACCATCCCCACCTGCACCAGCACCACTACCACTGTGTCACAATTCTCCGTCGCAGTCGTCGTCGTCATTATCAGTACAAAATGCAATATATATATATTTTTACATAGGAAAAGAATTGTCTAATTTTAAAATATGTTCAGAGATGGAATTTTAATGTATTCAGATTTTTCCATGCTCTATGTAAAAATATATATAAAAAGTTATGTTGACTTGATGTTCTTTCTGTGCAGTATAATTCCATCTTATCTTCTTTTTGTTTTGTTTTGTTTGGAAAAATCCATTTGTCTTCGTAAACCCCAGCTTGAAAGTCTTGTAACATCGTGGATACTTTTCTTGTTCCATTATTTGTTTTCTCTCAAACATGTTAAACATTTATTTTGAAAATGGCAGCTAAATCTTAAAACTAACAGAGCACGCGTTTCTAACTGCTTGCGGGAACATTATTTACATTTAGTTAGAAACGCATAGGTGTATTTTTAATATATCTAGCTGAATACATATATTTATATTATGTTTTTCATATTATATATATATATATATATATAGATATATATATAGATATATATATATATATATATATAGATATATATAATATATATATATATATATATAGATATATATATAGATATATAGATATATATACATATATTTATATTATGTTTTTCATATATATATATATATTATATATATATATATATATATATATATGCAGAGAGAGAGAGAGATGGGGGGGGGAGAGAAAGAGAGAGATTTACTTATTTGGTTATATTTACAATTATGGTTTTTATGGAGGAACAGGTTTATGTATGTGATTTTATGGAAGCCATATTTAGATTTACATCAGGATTATGAATGAAAATCTGTAAATATAGAACTCATAATTGATATGTTTCGTTATTCAAAACTTTGAGAAATTGAAAACGGCGATATTTTTTCTTATTTTCATTTGATTTTCCCATGTACAAGGTTACAGATTTGAGATTGAAAAGCGTTGTTGCTGTTGTGTAGATGCCGTTACCTAAGACATGTCGTGAACGAGGAGCGATGTGATAAACCGGATGTAGAAATATTTTCCTGAAATTATTTTTAGCAATTCTTATTTTGTTAATGATGTTTGTTTTTCTCACCAATTACTTAATGAAGCTTTTATCTCACTTACTAAATCATATTGTGGGTACATCTGAATACGTGAAATGTTTGTTGATTAAACTATAAGTAACTGAGAACCAGACGGTGATAATGCGGTTAATATTCTGTATAGTCTCGCGTATTTTAAGTGCTATGATGATATAAAAGTAGAGATTAAAGGGAGAACAAAAACAGAAAAGAAAATTAGATGAGGAATGGTGGTTCATAACACTGACGGTGTGACTGGAAAAGTTGAGTGGGTTGGTAATGTGCATTTAGAGGAAGCGGTGTACACTCACCCCGCTGAGAGGAGTAAATGCGATCACATAGTAGTAGTAGTAGTAGTAGTAGTGGTGGTGGTGGTGGTGGTGGTAGTAGTAGTAGTAGTATTAGTATTAGTATTAGTAGTAGTAGTAGCAGCAGCAGCAGTAGTAGTAGTAGTAAGTGGAGGGGAGGAAGGGAGGAGAAGAAGAACAAAGAATGAAAGAAAGAAAGTAAGAAAGACAGAAAGAAAGAAAGAAAACCAGGAAGGAAGAAAGAAAGATGATCTCGACAAAAGAATTTGATAAGCTCAAAAAAAATATATATTTACTTATCGAAATCGAAAAGATGTGGTATCTCAAGACGGTTACAATACCAATGATTGTAGGAGCATTTGGAATGATCAAAAAAGGAACTGAATATTATTTAAGAATGATCCCTGGCTTACCATTCATACGGGAAGTGCAAAAGATTGTCTTAACTGGTACGTCACAGATATTGAGAAGAGCATTGTCGCTGTGAATTTTCCCTCCCTTTTCCCCACTTTATTTTACTTGTGTACTCTTATATTTTTTTATTTTTACTTTTCCCTCTGCATTCCCCATTTTCTCTATCACATGACTTTGAAAATGAACAATCAGGTGTGTTGATTTTAACGGCCTACCAATATATACAGTACGTTTCTCTGTCCTATGTGTCAAGAAGGCACTCAGCAAGAAATGGAAACAGAATCGAAAGATGCTAATAATAATAATAATAATAATAATAATAATGATAATGATGATGATAATAATGATAATGATAATGATAATGATAATAATAGCGTTTAACCAGAGAACATCTACAGCAGCAGCAACAACAACAACAGCAATAATAGTAATAATAATCATAATCATAATAATATAAATATAGATATATATAACATACAGAAAATTGCGCTCCTAGGCACTGCACACATCCTACGTAAAACACTCTCAATACAGTAATCATAAGAGCATTACAACAAACCACGGTAAATACCCAAGATACACAGAACTGCACTCGGTAGTGAAGTGAAAGCACAGTATAAAAATAAAACTACTGAATAATAATAATAAATAATAATAATAATAATAAATAATAATAATAATAATAATAATAATAATAATAATAATAATAATATAATAATAATAATAATATTAATAATAAAATAAAATAATAATAATATTAATAATAAAATAATAATAATAATAATAATAATAATAATAATAATAATAATAATAATAAAATAATATAATAATAATAATAATAATAATAATAATAATAATAATAATAATAAAATAATAATAATAATAATAATAACGTTTAACGAGAGAACACTGGGGATGTTTAACATGCAAGAGCGATAAAACACAGCTCCGAAACCGATCCAAAAACATCGCAAATAAAGACAGCAAATGGAGCCTAAAATAACTGACAAAGTGTTTGACTATATCCGAGTAAGTAATACTCATTAAAATTTATTTCTAATTTCCGAATGAAACGATGTATTTTAACACATTTTCATATTTCAAAATAACATTAAGTAATGTATAAACAAGCGCACGCACACACATAAGCGAATCGAATAAAAACAAACTACAAAAACTAGTCATTGCGGACAAAAGCATTAAACAAATATATACCGCCCACGGAAAAAATAGGGGTGGATATCTGTTTTTTTGTTTGTTACTTTGTCTTGTTTGACTACATTTCGTTAAATATGACAGGTTAGCTTGGGAGGTTAAGCAGTAGTGGTCACTGAAAAAGGTGGTAGTAGTATCAATAATTGTCGGAAACCTTGTGAGTAAGAATCTTGAGAAGTACATGGAACAAATAGGGGCTGTAATAAGAGTGGAGCACTTGCACTTGCAGAAAACAGAACCGCTTGGAACCGCTCGAATACTCCTGATGGTGCTCGAAAAATAAGGAGTATTACCTTAGTTCACTGATAGTTAACAGCTGGTACCATAATACATCTCCAGCCTTAGAAACTGTGCAAAGACATTAAAACAACAACACAACAACAACAATAATAATAATAATAATAATAATAATAATAATAATAATAATAATAATAATACAAGGACGATCAGAACTGTGCATAGAACCTAATGTTGGATATTTTGATATGTATATGAGGATAATTTTCTTGGTATATTTATATCAATCTTTACCAAATTTATTAACCTTTGTATGTGGAAATGTAACACGTTTGGTACTTTCTTCTGAGCGATTAGATTTTGTTTCCATGAATATTTGTGGTGAATATTCAACTGCCTCAAAAACATGAAGCCGCCAACTGTAAATGTTTTCTGTAGTATGGCTCACTTTACCATCGGACAACTTGCCAGAAATCCTAGCCAATACTTTCCAACCCTTTGTCATAAAAACACACCTGAGGCTGCTCCTTGGTTCTATAACATCAGCTTCCTGTTTTAAAGTGATCGAATTCAAACGTTTCCATTAAAATTTCATGTTATGTTCCATGTAAATAGAAAAAAAATAAATGCGCCTTTTTTAAAGCATAGCCAGGCTCATGGGCCCGGTTTACCGGTTTCAATGGCGGATGTGTTCCCCAGCTGGACGGAACGCCAGTCCATTGCAGCGTTACTCATTTTTGCCAGCTGTGTGAACTGGAGCAACGTGAAATGAAGTGTTTTGCTCAAGAACACAATGTGTCGCCCGATCCAGGAATCGAAACCACAATCTTACCATCATGATGCTGACACCATAACCACTAAGCCACGCGCCTCCACTTATGTTCCATGTGCCAGCTTTATAATGAAGAAATTATTTTACTAACTTCAAATTAATACAAGCAAAGTCATATTTTCAAAGAATTATATCAACAAATGAGTGAAATACTACCATATCATCTCAACAAAAGGAAGAAACCATTGGCAATGCTGTACAGAATACTTGTAGGGAAATACTGTGTTCACAGCTGTAATGGTTTTGGCCATAGGGCTGCCTAATCATTATTAACCATGAGTCAAACAAAAATAAGAAAACTGGAAAGCTAATGATTTAGCATTGATAATAGTAACTGTGAGGATTTTTTAGTCTGTGAGTGGTGGAGAGGAGTGTAGTGCCAACTATTTGAAATCCCTACAGAATGATATTGTTCCAAACATCCTCATTAAGACGCGGGTGTGGCTGTGTGATTGGAAATCTGCTTTTCAGCCACGTGGTTTCGAGTTACTCACACTGCGTGGTACCTTAGGCAAGTGCCTCCTAAAAGCTTCGGGCTAACCAAAGCCTTGTGAGTGGATTAGATAGACGAAACTGAAAGAAGGCCGTCCTATCTATCTATCTATCTATCTATCTATCTATCTATCTATCTATCTATCTATCTATCTATCTATCTATCTATCTATCTATCTATCTATCCATCTATTTATCTATCTGTGCGTGCGCGCGTGTATGTAGTTTCTATGTTCCTCAACACCGCTTGACAACCGTTATTGGTGTGTTTATTTTCCCGTAAATTAACGGTTCGCCAAATGGGGCCGATAGAATAAATACCAGGCTAAAAAAAATAATAATGGGGTCAATTAGTTCGAGTGAAATTCATCAAGGGGGTGCTCCAGCATGGCTGCAGTCTAATGACTGAAACAATTAAAAGATAAAAGAGATTAATATTTTCGAACACCAGTCCAAGTATTGAGAAATATCTTTCTAATGGGCGTTGCTGAAGTCAGAAAGGAAAAAAAGGAAAGTTGAAGTACAACGTGGAGAGTATGACATCGTGTGTCTAGATATAGAAGACAGCTAAAAGCTTAAAGTAAGAAAATATACCAGGAGTAACGAGCTTTGCTGTAAGATTTTGGCAATAGCCTTTTACAACAGAAGTCCGAAACATATTGAAAGTTGTCTCCCGTTGCTCCATAGATGATGCACAAGCAGTCATACTACTTTAAGCAGATCTTTTTCTTTTCGTTTTTATAAAACTGATGGAAACCAAGGGTGTTCGAGCTACTTTTAATGCATTTTTATTTTATGTTAATTACCTTAATTACACCGGTATATAAAATTATCTGATGTTTACTTTCAGCAATTTACTGCATCTGTGAGCACCAGAAAATTTTCAAAAATTTCATAGATGATTTTTTAAAAATTAGTAACAAAGGTTTATGACAACAAAATGAAAAATTTAGGGCAACAACATCATTATTACCTGAAATAATAAAACATAGTTCTAAATTAGAAACAGTTCCATATATATTAACTTAATACGTAAATCAAAGGTTAATCTATTATGATTCCATAAAATATTTATTTTTACAGTTCTTTTATCAAAAACGAGTAATGATGTTTGTCATTAGATACTGAGATAATATATTTTTACGACCATTGATCCATATATACGATATTTTTATGAGAGATTTTGTGAGAAGAGTTCATTTTCCGAGCTGAATTGTACGATGTGTTTAAGGTCTTAATTACATAGCTTTGGCAACCTCGGAAAATGTCAGCTCACTCATAAACATTTAAAATAGAGGTTAAATGTTTCTCTCGTGAGAAATAACTGCTGCAATAATATTCCTGAAATTTGAGAATACATTTAGGCTTTCTTAACTCATAAAGATTCTTTAGCCAGTTACGCTATGATGGATGTGTTTAGAGATATATCTAACTAGTCACGGAATAATAAGGTTTTGATATAATTTGTAGTTCCTAACACAATAGAGTAATCTATATGCTAAAAGAAGTGAGCTATATTCAGCAACATCGTCATATATTTCAAACAATTGTGAAAATTGTGCGCTGTATGATCCTCAACAAATATTTTCCAATCGTTTTTAAGACTTCCTTGAAAGGATTTCATGATCTTTCGTTTTAAATTTTAAAAATACAAATAATTATATATATAAATAAATATAATCAATTTTTGAAAGATAACTTCAATTCTTACAAGTCTTCTGGATAAAATTTAATAACAATTAACTGATTAAAGAAAGCAGAAATACAAAAACAAATAAGACCAAAACAAAACAAAAGAACAAAATAATGCATGAATCATTGGCCAATCGTTTAAGACGTTCTTTGGCTTGAAGCAATGACTGTCATATTGGCACCAATGTTTCACACATTACAGCAAGTGTCCGTTTTCCCCTTTCGGCTTAGGATCCGCTGAAAATGCATTTTACAACCCGACTGTTTTAAATTCATTTAATTAAAGCTGTGAGATTTCAAATACTGAAAAATAGTAATAGTGTTATGTAATTTACAGAATAATAATATATTAAAGAAAATTTAGAAACTATCGTATGTCATATACATGCATGCATACATATATTTATATACATTCGTGTGTATGTGTGTACTTTCATATACGTATGCATATATGTATATGACCTACGTTATACACTTAAATATACATGTTTACATAGGTACATGCATACATACATACATACATCCACACACATATATACATTTATCTATATTCTGTAGATGTAATGAACGTTAAAAAGGATATCACAAGAGGAAGACACTTTCACGAACCAAGACAAGGTATTAGCTTAACGCTTTAATGAAAAGACAATGTACATTAACGTTTCGAACATTAGTCATTCATCAGAAGAAATATAAGAGAATCATAGAGGAAGTTAGAAAGATATCTCGAAACAAAGAAATTAAGCGGATATCTAGAAACCAGATGAAAATGATATTCTATGAGATGAGTGGAAGAAGCATGTATAACAGTGTATCGGTGTCTGAAAGGAGACATGGTGCGGGGAGGGATGTCGTGTTAGGCGTGTATACGTATGTGCATACATTTGTGGAAAGGTGGAATGTGTAGTGGATGTATGGAAGTTGGTATATTTGTGTAATCGTTCGTGCTGTGAGAACTTGTACTTAAGGAAGTAAAAGCGGGTAGCGGGTGAGGGTGTTAAGTAAATAAAGATATTGGTGAAGCAAATGGAATGACATGAGAAATGCAGAAATTGTTGCTGGTGAATGTGTAAACGCCAGGAGTAACTAGGTATGTGAAATATGTATCTGTATATAAATTTCTCTATGTATGTATGTATGTATGTATGTATGTATGTATGTATGTATGTATGTATGTATGTATGTACGTATGTATGTATGTATGTATGTATGTATGTATGTACGTATGTATGTATGCATGTACGTATGTATGTATATATGTATGTATGTATGTATGTGTGTATGTATGTTTGTAAGCATCGATCGATCTATCTATCTTTCCCTCTTTCTCTCTTTTGCTTTATACATATATGTATGTATATGTGTGTGTGTGTGTGTGAGAGAGAGAGAGAGAGAGGGAGGGAGGGAGGGAGAGAGAAACCATCTTCTTTCTCCTGTTGGCTTCCGAATGTTTGAGGAGTATGTCATGTTCTTTCCTTGTCAACAAAACTTTAAGGCGAGGAGCTAAGTCGACCTTATAAGTCAATAAATACTACTCAAATTATATGTATTTGAACACCCACTCGTATACGCACACAAAAACACACATGCATACTCACAAACACACATGCACACTCACATAAATATACAATCATATATGAAATCGCATTTGTTCAAATATTTCTCATTTCCAATATCCTAATATTCATGTACATTGATCTTTCCTTTACAGAAATTTAACCAAGATACTCTACGCATCACATATATTTGCCAGAAATATTTATATACATATATTTTCATACTTGTCCTTGTTAATAAGCGTAACCAGATTGTATGCATTTCTAAAGGACTATCGCTAAGACCATTAACGTAATAAGGAAAGAATCCAAAATTTGTTACAGTTTATAGAATTCTGAGCTGTATTATGGATAAAAGCATTAGTTCATGGAAATATTAGCAATTCATTTGTAATTATCTGTAATTACTTGAACTTTTTCATCAAGAAAATGCATTTTAATGGACTGTTTTCAGGCCCTACCAATTAGAAGAATGGAATACCAAGCGTCTTATTAATTTTAGAATTGACTGAAGAGATTGGAAACAGTAAGTCTTCAGGCAAAACTAGTTTCTGTGTAATAGTAGTATGGTCCTATCTTGGCGGGTGTTGTATTAAAGAATCATGTAAATGAATAGGAAAGATGGACATTTTGTGTCATATAGGTGTAATTAAAGCAATGTCGATATACATACGCACACAGACGCACATACACACAAACACACATACACAGACAGACAGGTACACACGCACACACACACATACATACACACACAAACCTATGCATATATATGTATATGCGAGCAAAACGCCCCCCGTCCAATCGACAGTGCTGAGTTGTCAAACATTTAAACCAAATTTTCTGAAAACAACTTGTCCGTCCGTCCCTGTGAGAAACACTGATTGAACCTAAATTCGAGACACCAGCAAAAGAAGAAATAAAGATAGACTTTTTTCTATTCCAAAGAAAAACGATTTCCCACGGTTTTATCGATCGAGATCCTAGACGCCACACACACACACAGAACGGATTTTATATTAGAGAATATATACAGGGTGTTCCAAAAGTCACTGAGGGGTTTCTAATTTTAGTATCTTCCCTAAGTTTAGAAATAAATGCAGGACATTTTGATACAATATAAAGAACATAATGGAAATTAATATGCACAAGTCAAATTTTGCAACACAACTACATCACATATGAAAAATAACAAGGCTTAAATGGCAGCTATTCTCGGCTTCGCACGCCTGTGCTCTTTCCAAAACTTGCACCATAACATCCTCAAGAGTTTCAGACCACACTTCTCTAATTTATCTATTGGTGTTCTCCTTCAGTTGCACCAGGGTCTCCGGTTTGTTGACGTAAACCTTCTCTTTCAGATATCCCCACAAGAAAAAAATCCAGGCTAGTCAAGCCTGGGGAACGTGAAGGCCATTCAAAGAAGACCTCACACATGGTTCCAGCAAGATGGGACAACTGATTA
>NC_043009.1:38775708-38793208 GCF_006345805.1 Octopus sinensis
AGCTTGCTTACGAACCACATGGTTCTGGTTCAGTCCCACTGCGTGGCACCTTGGGCTAGTGTCTTCTACTATAGCCTCGGACAGACCAAAGCTTTGTGAGTGGATTTGGTAGACGGAAACTGAAAGAAGCCCGTCGTATATATATTTATATATATATGTGTGTGTATGTTTGTGTGTCTGTGTTTGCCCCCCCCCCCAACATCGCTTGACAACCGATGCTGGTGTGTTTACGTCCCCGTCACTTAGCAGTTCGGTAAAAAGGACCGATAGAATAAGTACTAGGCTTACAAAGAATAAGTCCTGGGATCGATTTTCTCGACTAAAAGGCGGTGCTCCAGCATGGCCACAGTCAAATGACTGAAACAAGTAAACGTGTAAGAGTAAAAGGAGTATCGCTTGGTGTGCTAGAAATAGCAGACAAATCACATCCTATGTTTTTATCTTTTACTTGTTTCAGTATTTGAACTGCAGCCATGCTAAGGTACGGCATTGAAGTGTTTAGTCCAACAATTCGACTCCAATGGATATTTTAATATCTGGTACTTATTTTATCAGCTACATTTGTTTAAACGCCGACTTACGGGGAGGTAAAAAAAAAATCTTACCGCTTTCAAGCACTGGTGGTGGTGGTGATCGTGGGGATGCACAAAGGCAAAGATACACATTCGCACGCATCCTCATAAACATACACACACATTCATATATTATATGGGACTCCGTACGGTTTTCGTCTGCCAAATTCACTCACGAAACATTGGTCGACTCAGGGCCTTACCTAATGTGCTGCGCAGTGGAATTGAACTCCAAATCATATGATTGCAAAGCGAAAGTCTTAACCAAAGGGCTATACAGGAGCTACAGTCTTCAGAAAGGGAGTATAAATCAGGTAATATATTTTTGTTATGTCACATATACTACAAGACGGGGCAATTCTGGTTATAAGCTGGAACGCAGCAAGAGCAAGAGCTACGGCAATCTTAAGGGAGGGTCTTAGATATAAGAGAGGAACAGTAAAAAATACATTGATAACCGTAGGCGTAGGAGTGGCTGTGTGGTAAGTAGCTTGCTTACCAACCACGTGGTCCAGGGTTCAGTCCCACTGTGTGTCACCTTGGGCAAGTATCTTCTACTATAGCCTCGGGCCGACCAAAGCCTTGTGAGTGGATTTGGTAGACGGAAACTGGAAGAATCCCCTCGTATGCGTCATATATTATATATATATATATATATTATATATATATATATATAATATATGTATGTGTGTCTGTGTGTATACGTTTGTCCCACCCAGCATCGCTCGACAACAGATGCTGGTGTGTTTACGTCCCTGTAACTTAGCAGTTCGGCAAAACAGACCGATAGAATAAGTACTAGGCTTACGAGGAGTAAGTCCTGGGTCGATTTGCTCGACTAAAGGCGGTGCTCCAGTATGGCCTCAGTCAAATGACTGAAACAAGTAAAAGAGTAAAAGAGTAACCACTGAATATTGAAAGAACATATTGAAAGGATTCGACAGAATTGGTTTGGAAACGTATATAACACATAAACAGTCGAAGTATGTGTACAGAATTTTCCATTTTACAAGGAGATAAAGATGATTTCTCTTCTGGTATGCACAAGACATACGCACATAATTCTCATATTAACCATAACATAAATTCTAGCCAAAACCTAATCGAATAAATGTTGTAAACCACTAAAATTCTGACGACGCTATTATTTAACTAAAACCTTGATCAAGATTCAATAAAATGTAAAGACTATATAAAATTACGTTTTGCCAGATGCTTATTGTGAATTCGTGTGTTGAAATAGATATTGCTATATTTCGGGATGGCAATTTTTAATATTGACCAATAAACACACGCACAATATGCTCATTCTTCACTTTAGCTTTACTATTGTTCTTATTTATAGTGTATTTTGTGTGGAATCTTTCGTCACACGTTCTGTAACCTCTTCAGCTACTCTCTATCCTATGTGCCTCCTCTTGTCCTGTTTACTCTATTCTGTCTTTCTAATATAGTGAGTGTGTTTATTTTGCACACCCCTCTCTACAAAAAATGACCACCCAGAAATATAACATTATATAAAACTTCACAAAATGTAAAGATAATAGGAGCAATAAACTAGGAGAGTTTGTATGAAAAGTGGAAAGCAACCTACATAATTAGGTGTATATGCAGGGGCAACATCGACATTTTAGACAGCATAAAACTACACCAAAACTGGGAATGTACAAGCAGCTACATAAACATCACAGTGTTTATGTAAGTAAACACAGACATTCATCATCAGCTGCCGTGCTGCATGTCATTGTGCTTTCGACACGTACCAGTACCATCCGATCCAACTGCATTCCCAACATAAAAATATCCAAACGCAGTTGGGAAACACAAGACTTTACAAACCAAAAATGATACAAGCACGCATAAAATGCAAAACTAAACACAATAAACTCATCACACACAAACGCTTGGTATAGAACATAGCTGCCAAAATACATAAAACATTATCTACCTTTACAAACCAACTTCTACATAAAAAAGTAAAACGTATGTAAACACCCTTATCCCCAAATGATTAATACTTAAAACTCGCTTTGATAAATGAATAAACATTAATGTTCAATTAACTAAATTATAATTGACATGATATAATCAGACTTCATATTTGTGTATATTATTAGACCTATGAATTAATGATTACTAAACAGACATAGATTAAATGAAATTATATACACCATGCGTGTTTACTTATATGTATGTTTTCGTTATGTATGTATGTATGTATGTATGTATGAATACGTGCATGTATGTATTTATGTATGTATGTATCTGTCTGTCTGTCTGTCTGTCTGTCTGTCTGTTTGTCTGTCTTTCTGTCTGTCTATCTATCTATCTATCTATCTATCTATCTATCTATCTATCTATCTATCTATCTATCTTGCTCTCTCTCTCTCACTCTCTCTCTCTCTCTATCTATTGTTATTGACTCTGAAAAAGTGGGTGAAAATAGCGCATTATTCATTTAGCAGTAATGTTTAAATGTCTTGGTGGAAATTGTTGTAAGCCCTCGAATAAATTTACTCGTGCACATACACGCGCACACACGCACACACGCCCGCGCGCGCACACGCAAATGCACAAAAGAATGACGCTTGCACACACATGTGCGAGCCGGTGAGTGTATAGTATTCCGACCTTTGAAGCATTCTTATGCACCAACAAATCTGAAACGGCTAAACTTTCGCGAATGTTAACCGTCATTTTTTCTCATTCGTTAATCTAGAATACGGAATCATGTTTCTTCTCAGTAACATAAGAGATGGGCCGTCTGTCTGTCTTTGTCCCTGTCCCTGTGTCTCTTTTTCTCTCTCGGAATCCTTCCTAACTTAGGCCTACATGCTACGGAGCTAATTTGATTGGTCTTGTTAGACCAAACGAAACATACCAGCTGTTACACATGGTTGTTCTCTTCGCCTTCTTTCAGCTAAGTTTGTCTTAAAAACCATTGATGAAGCAGCATCATTCTGCTTCAGTGTTCACTCTATAGATAGATGTCGGTGTGCTTCCTAGATGTTTGTAATTATCTGAATACACAATGTCTAAAGTGATCTGCAAGTTTGATATCTCAAACCTTTTCAATTCCCCTCCACAACAAATTACTCATGTGCCATTCTTTGTGAATTACGTGTCGTTCAAATAAAAGACTAAATATAGTGATCTTCTTGTAGTAAAAGAAAATAGTAGTCCTTTGGCTGCTATTTCTAAACTTTTCGGTATGTGGTTAAGCAACTTGTTGCAAATAACCCTTATTGTTATAATTATATAAGTTTTTACCGAATATGGTCCTTTTCTATACCGAAATACTACTTGGTGAAATTTGTTGATTTTATTAAATTAATTATATTTCACCCTATATCTATCTATCTATCTATCTATCTATCTATCTATCTATCTATCTATCTATCTATCTATCTATCTATCTATCTATCTATGTATCTATCTATGTATCTATCTATGTATCTATGTATGTATGTATGTATGTATGTATGTATGTATGTATGTATGTATCTATCTATCTATCTATATATATATATATATATATAAATATATATATATGTATGTATGTGTGTGTGTGTGTATGTATACGTATATATATATATATATATATATTATATATATATATATATATATAGGAGCACTGCATTGGTTACGATGACGTAAGTCCCAGCTGATACGATCAACGAGACAGCTTATTCATGAAATTAATGTGCAAGTAGCTGAGTACTCCACAGACACGTGTACCCTTAGCGTAGTTTCCAGGTAGATTCGCCGTGACACAGAGTGTGACAAGACTGGCCCTTTGAAATACAGGTACAACACATTTTTGCTGGTTAAGTGGACTGGAGCAATGTGAAACAAGTGTCTTGCTCAAGGACACCATGCGTCGCCGGGAATTGAACTCACGACCATTTTTTCCTCTAAATGTTCTCTCCCCTACGTTACTCATAATTTTGACTTTATTTTTCTTTTCAGTTATACATAACTCCTTTCGATAATATTAAGTATAACTTTTCTATACCTATTTCTTTACTGCCCACAAGGGGCTACACACAGAGGGGACAAACAAGGACAAACAAACGGATTGAGTCGATTATACCGACCCCAGTGCGTAACTGGTACTTAATTTATTGACCCCGAAAGGATGAAAGGCAAAGTCGACCTCGGCGGAATTTGAACTCAGAACGTAGCGGCAGACGTAATACCGCTTAGCATTTCGCCCGGTGGGCTAACGTTTCTGCCAGTTTGCCGCCTTCTATAACTTTTCTATACCGCTCCATAGATGATTATATATGTTTTAGCAGTGGATAATGTAAGTAAATTTCCCCCTCATCTTCATATTTTTATTTTTATTTTTTATTTTCTCATTATGAATTTTTAAATTTTCATTTCATTCACTGTCATTTAGTATCTACTTCCTAAAATATCCTTCTTCAATTTTAATTACATTCCGCAATATTACACTTATTTTCTTCTATTAAAATTAGACATATTATTTGCATATAGCATTTTAATTATAAATTTTACATCTCATAAACCATTCATGATTACTATTAAACACTTTTTTCTAATTAATTACTTAGCCGTATTGATTATTGACGATTAAATATGAATTGTAATCCCCAGTATTTCAAAATTCCGGACTTCCTTATTTGGGTAGTCCTTTTCCTGTAATAAACAACCCCATCAAGGTTTTACTTCATATATGGGAGTTTTAAGTTAGCTCCTTTATACTTGTCTATAGAGAGCATGTTACCCTAATTAGTATTATATACATCAACACCTAAGCGTTATCCCTTAGTCTTGTTTTAAATAAGCTTGACTCTAAGAACAGTAACACATTACAAAAATTAAGAACAGCTTACCTATGAAATTCTAACGTCTTTTTAGCTTTTTTCATATTTTCAGCTACCGATGAGTACTTTTTGACAACTCAGATTCTTAAAATGAATTTATTGTCTTTCTGTATGAAACGATTGTATAGATACATTTATAAAACAAAAAAATTATCATCCATATCAACATCTAATCTTCTCCATTTACGTAAAATATGATTGAGTTTGTTGAACTTTATTTATTTAATAACTTAAATCATATACTTAATACACACACACACACACACACAAATTATATAAATACGTATATGAGTGAATATATACCCACGAATGTGTTTGTGTGCGTGTGTATATGTATATATATATATATATATATATATATATATATATATGTGTGTGTGTGTGTGTGTGTGTGTGAATATATATATATATATATATATTGATTTTTTTTCATAAAGTTTGTCTATATTATACTGAGCTTCCGTAATGAGTTTCAGTAATTAGGTGACAGGTAATTAACAAAACTTGTTCCTTTTATATCTTATTATTACGACTTTCCAACTATCCTTGAAGAATTTGCTTTTGTTTTCTTTTCATTCCAGGTCACATCGCGGTCACGAAATAAACAGACCACCAGAAACTGGCAACGAAAATGAGTCTCCTGAAGATAACGTTTTTTTTTTTGAAAAAAGTATTACAATGAATTTTCTTAAAAACCTGAAGACAACAAAAGTTAAAATAAAAGAAAGAAGTTTTGATTTTGCAAATATTTTACGTTTTTCAAGGTTTTATTTTTTTAAACTACAAAAATGACGACCTTAGAATGGCTGAAAGAATATTTGGACAAATAATTTCGGATTATCTCACAGAGAAGGCAAAGTTTCCAGCATTTTGCCATGGAAAATATCGTTAGAAAGATTTTGTGAAGGATATAATGGAAACGTAGGACAAAATTACTAAAAAAGAAATAAAATTAAAATATTTTTGCAATGGAACTGATGGTAAAATGTTTAAATTAGCTAGTGCTTTGATGATGCCAAAGATTACAGTAAATGTAAAATATTTTTGAAGTTATGAGAAAATTGACTAGACATCTCGAGTGGGAGAGAAATCGTGTGATGTAGAAATATAATTTTTACAGTTGCTATCAAAAGAATGAAATGAGTAATACCACTTTTGTGGCAGAATTAAAACAGAAATCAGTAGACTGTGGTTTCAGAGATAGAGATTTTATGATCAGAGCCAGATTGATTATGGATACATGTATGAAAAAAAAAATGTTCAACAAGAATTTTTTTTTCTTTTTGAGGGAAACAGACACAACACTTAAATGGCAGCATAGAAAATCGCTTTGGAAATTGAGAGGTGTTTGTCATAAAGGTCGTCTTTCTCTTACATGAAATGCTGCGCAAAGGTGCCACTTCATGAGCGAAGCTAATTCCTTCCTCCTCATTATTATGTTACTCTGCATGGATGATGGATTAGCTGAGTCGTTAAAGCATCGATGTTTCTCTCAAATCTTTGCATTCCCAGTTCAAATCCAAGCACCGTCAACTCTGTCCATCATACTTTCGGCATCATTTAAAAAAAACCTAATTATATGTGGGGCTCGATATAATCAGTTAAATCTTCGTTTAATACTCCTAGACTTGTGCCTATGTTAAAGATTAAAACGGTGGCGCGTTGGCTGAGTACTTTGAGGATCAAAATAAATGGCTTGCATTTGTCCCGGGTTTTACGTTGTGGGTTCAACACCACTGTGATCAACCTTGTCTTTCAATCCTTCGGCGACCATACATTATTTAATCAGTCAAGTATTAAGCTCAGTCAAATTCATTAATCACCTCCACTCAAAAGTGCTGACTTTGTACCAAAATGAGAAATTATTTTATTATTTAAACTCCATGGGTAGCGGATTACCAGAATCGCTAGACCGTCATACAAACTGCCTTGCAGCATACTTTGAAATCTTTATTGTTCCAGTTCAAAGCCCGCAGTGGTCAACGTTCACTGGGGTCAATAAAATAAAGTATCAGCCAAGCACTGACGTCGATGTGATCGACGAATACCTCCAGTCAAGACCTGCAGGTCCCGTTCCTAAATAAGTAATTATTATTAAAGATGGTACACTTGCAGAATCGTCAGAGCCTTCGAAAAATTCTTTGCGGTATTTACACCGGTTCTTCGTATTTGAAGTTAAAATCCTGCCTGGTTAATCTTTTCCTTTACTCGCGGTCGATAAAATAATGTCCTTCTCAATAACTGGATTGAAGGTATGGACTAACTAATTGAAGGTATGGCTCCTTTCAAAATTTTTGGTCGTTTATCTAATTTAGAGACAGTTATCTTTAAGGGTGTGATTTACCAGACTCGTTTGAGCTTCGGTCAAAATATCTTGCGTTATTTGTTCCACCTCTACATTATTCTACTTAAATTAAAAGCAATTGCTTTAATATATCTTTCTAGATTGCACTGCGACCAAGACATTTGCACAGAATACATAATTTTACTTACTGACCTTGCATCGTTATCTTGGTTGCGTTAAAGTATAAATATCTTCAAAATCATTCTTCAATGGATCGTATCCGGAACCTTATTATAGCGAAAAGACAAGCCTGTGTGAAACTCTTTTTAAATATTATTTAGAATTTGTGGTGATTTAAATGCAAGCACTAAACTTTGCTGGTATTTCTGTTTATTTAGATAAGGCCTGGTGAATAACGGCTTGGCCATCTATCTAATTTCAACCTATTGACAGAATTACTTCGCATCGGACTATAGATGAATGACACCAGATGTGAATTTTGTGTCATTAACCACGGTTTCAACGATCTGAAAGAACATAGTAGAGATATCCAGATATTACTGATAGAAACGTCAATAATTGAACGCCAGAACACATATCCCATTGCTTCTCAGAAATAGCATTAACCATCTTTTGCATTCGAGTGACTATCTCGACAAAGATACAAAATTTACGAAGTCTGTATAAAAATATTGATGACAAAACAGCATTAAGTATTTTTTTTTTAATATTCTTAAAAATTTGTCGGTTGATGCCAAAATTGATTTATCTTTCAAGAAGCAGTCCTACTTTAACGTTTATCGATCTTTTAATTGATTTTGCTAGTGAAACAAAAACTAGACACAGCATCTTACGTTGATTCGTCAAATCTTGTCTCGATTTAAAATTACTTTGCTATTGCGTAATCGCTGTTTGGGTCTCAGTAGCTGTAAAAAACTTTCATTTTGTTTTGTTTTATGGCATCCCCCCCCCATATATCTTGGTTTCTAAAGAACGGCATTTTTTGTTTCGGCCAAATTCTATTGGCCAGAGTAGCCTCATCTGAACAAGGAGCAACCTTCTTGTAAACCAAAGCAAATGTAATGCCGGCAGACGCAGACATTATATAAACGAAGGGCAGACAATTCTGAACGAAGATACTTTCAAATAAAAGAGGCAAAAAATGGATGCTGTTTCTATAATTAAAAATTGACAGTTTGTTCTTAGCCTCGTTGTTGTTAACCAACTGGATTGACCAATGACGTCCGTAGCAAATATTATTTTATTGTTAAGGTGGTTTTAACAGAGTAGACAATTCTGAACAAAGAAATAATTTCAAATAAAGTAAGACGAGGGAAGTGGGTTTATATTTCATAAGATATTAACCTATCGGTTTGTAAATTAGCCTTGCAGTGCACAAATGCAGCTGAATGGATCAATGCCGATGGTTGCAAAGATAATATTACTCTTGCTGTGGCTTTAACAGGGGAGACAATCAGAACTAAAAGATACATTCGAATTAGCCGAAGTAAAGAAACTGGTTTGCTGTTTTCTATGATATAAACCTAAAAGTTTAATTCTAGCTGACATCTGCGTAAATGGATCAATGACGTCAATGGCAAACGTTATTTTACTAAACGTCGATGAATTACAAATAGCAGATACAGTAATAATGGATCCTGATATTTGTGACTCATGCAAATATCGTTGTGTAAGCTGTATGAATTTCTCGGGTAACATGAACACTTATACAACGTAGCCCCGATAGGTTACTGTGACATTCGAGATAACAGGATAATGAAACGGTCATTTGACTAAATCAATATCTCATCTCTTAGGAATTGTTTTGGCTCTTAAAAATGGCAGAAGACAGATGAGAAGATTTTATATCCTTGGAATAGTGAACACTGTCTACTTTGGGGATGCTATCAAGGTGGATTCTTTTGTCACAAGTCATGCCCTAACCTGCACTATTTTTCGGATTCTGCCTCCTTATCAGCAAATATAAAATATCAAATATATGTCATCTACAAATTTAAAATTACGTGCTATTTATTTTGACAGTAATAATGTTTGTCTCCTTTGTCAGGTTGGTTTTTATCTGACTTTTGGGTTAAACCGAAGAATGGCGAAATGGAATATGGCTTCATGAAAAAAATCTCACGAGCTCTTGCACAAAACATCTCTTCTGTCAGCAACTATTTAAATGCACACAGACACACTCATACACATGTAAATATGAGCATCTATTTATGTATGTATGTGTGTATGTATGTATGTATTCATACACAAGCATATATATATATGTATATGTATACACACACAAACACACATACGCACACACAGAAACACACATACGCACACACACAAACACACATACGCACACACGAGTGTATGTGTGTACATAATCATATATTGTACATGTATATGGTATGTGATTTAAATGGCGTTTTTTTCATACATAATATAGGCATCACATATACATATACAACATACATAACCCCAAAGATGTAAATATATGCAAACACACATCTACACGCACCTACGCACACACACATCCGCGCGCACACGCACACACATGCACGCGTATCAATCTTACAAGGAAAAGATTGAGAAGTACTTCGAAGTCATTGTCAGTCTTTTGACAGCTTACCTCCGTCATCATTCTCTCTCATGACAGCGAGCATACCGAAGCATTGAAGTCACTGTCAACTTTTTCCATGTAAAGATTAATACACACACACATACATACTTATACACACACACACACATACATACATACGTACAAATATACATACATACATACATACATACATACAAACATACAAACATACATACATATATACATAAATATATACATACATACATACACACATACATACATACATACACACATAAATACATTCATACATGCATATATACATACATACATACATACATACATACATACATACATATATATACATACATACATACATACACACACATAATACAAACATACATACATACATACATACATACATACATACATAATACATACATACATACATATATATATATGTTTGTATGTGTGTGTGTGTTATTTTATCAGTGTGTGTGTATGTGTGTGTGTGTGTGTGTGTATACGTGTGTGCGTCTACGAGGAGTAAATGTATGTGTATACGTCGTGCATAAAATATGTGTGAAAAAAGATATTTACATATCTTAAAAAGGAATATTATGAATATTGTTTTTACACACTTCGACTGTTTCCATTTATGTTTTAATGTAGATTTGCAAAACAGGTTTTTTTTTCTCCTTTTAAACTGTTTTTCTTATTCTTAATTGAAACAGCTATTTAAAAGAAATGTTGTTTGAAAATGTTTAGTGGTTTAATAAACAGAATATAGAAGTACGTATGTACAAATTACTAATTTGTATGTGTACATGCATAAACACATATATACACACATACGAATGTATTATGTACATCGGTTCAACAAAAAGTGGCCAATAGAAACAGTATCAGGGTTGAAAGGCCATAAATAAAAACTGGTATCGAATTGTTTGCCTCACCCTATCCACGATTTGCTCCAGCAGAGCCACAGTTCACATTCTGAAACAAGTAATAGATATACACACAAGTAACAGATGTATAGAAGTAATAGATATACATACAAATATACATGCATATATGTGTGTGTTTGTAAGTATGCGTGCGTGCACTGTGTTTGTATTTGTATGTGTGTGTGTGTGTGTAAACACGAATTTGCATGCATATATTTCTTTGTTCTCTTTCTATAATTGTTTTAATTATTGGATTGTGGCCATATTGAGCACCCGCTGTAAAAGATTAATCTGTCTAATCAGCTGTAGTATTTTTGTTTTGCGTCTGTTACTTATTCCGTCGTTCTCTTTTGCAAAACTACTAGATAACCAGCCAAAACTGGCAAGTGGTGTGGGAAAAAACACAAAATCTTGCACCACACAGACATACACACACACCGTACACGCCCATACTCGCATAGACACACTGGCATACACACACCTATATACACACACTTTCACCCAGATACACACACACATATATATGCGTAAGCGACGGGTACTCCAACAGTTTGCGTCCGGCATTGTTCGGACCAGGGCTATATATTTCTTTACTACCCACAAGGGGTTAAACACAGAGGGGACAAACAAGGACAGACAAACGGATTAAGTCGATTACATCAACCCCAGTGCGTAACTGGTACTTAATTTATCGACCCCGAAAGGATGAAAGGCAAAGTTGACCTCGGCGGAATTTGAACCCAGAACGTAACGGCAGACGAAATACGGCTACGCATTTCGCCCGGTGTGCTAACGTTTCTGCCAGCTCGTCGGACCAGGGCTATAGCAAAGATGGCTGCCCAAATGTGCGCAGAGTAGGACTGAACCCGAAACTACATGGCTGCGTCTTTGTATATTAGAAGCGTTTGTGTATTCCTTATGAACTGTCAGCCTTCCAGGGCAATGAGAAGGTAAATGATTGCTGTACTTTCGCACAATCAGTAAGCATAGAGATGCGTAAATACTTACAGTACACCATTGATCTTTATTTGGCAACGATTCTTCATAATGCTACTAAAGCGAACCAGTATGGCTGGAACTGTCTGATTGTTGATACTCCATTAATAACAGGAAAGCTACAGCAGAGGTTGACAAATTTCTTTCCCGCTTTCTGAAAATGTTATTATCTAACAACATGAACACTTGTAGAAACACAGAGAAAATTATGAGCTTATTTTGATTCCCTGTCCACCTATGTCGATGGAAATTACTGAAATATAAATAATGACTGGCATAGTTAAATAGAGAGGCAAATATTTAATCATAGCTTCAAAATGTACGATGACCTAACGTTTCTTTACTTTCTAAAAATGGCGTCAGACTTTTACTCTTTTTTTTTTACTTCTTGTATTTGTGCTGTCAATGACAACTGCACTGGAATGCTTACTAAACCTGGGAATCAAAGGCGTAGGTATTTGTCAAGCATTATTCTAATACAAGGACTGTGTCTTTTTATATGTGTAGTTAGCAGGTAAGTTCTTGTCATACGATTTGAAAAATGAAAGAGGTTATGCCTTCTTGCAACGAGAAATAGATATTTGTAACATATATAAAAGTTTTGAAACATTACAAGCATTCGACTGCGTGCGCCTATATATAATCACGTATGTATGTACGCTCGCACATACACACACAAATATATAAAGGTATGCAGCAATAGAAATATTAATCATAATTTTCTTTTGGAATTTGAATGAGACAATAGGAAGGCTACCTAAAGAGTTGGTATATATATTTACTCTATATTAGCGGGTTTCAATGTCATACACAAGCATATACATACCTACAAACACACATACACATATATAGAGGCATAAATATACGTACATACACATGTACACACACACAGATAAATAGATAGATGTGTACGTATGTACGTACATATATATATATAGCGAGTTTCTACAAAGATTGCATCTTCTAATTCCATGGAAATATATTCGTAGATCTGACAATATAGTTCAAATGGTCGAAGCCAGTTGTAGGACGTTCCATGGAATAAGATCAGGCCAGATACATGGCGTTGGGTAGAGAGCACCTGACCACATAGAAATAATTGATTTTTATTTCCTTAAAGAATTATAACATGACTTATGCAAAGGAGGGAGGGCTGCTCTTCAAACCCAGGCGTCAGAAATAGGGAAGATATAATATCATTGACTTCACATAAATGCTTGCAGCAGAATGATCTGTAAAGATGGCAACACAGTACCAGTTACTCATCGTAGAACTTAGCGATTACAACCTTGAGCAGTACGAGTTTAAATATGGATGCAATACATGTGCACATAAAGGTAGCGAGTTGGCAGATTCTTTAGAACGCCAGTTAAAATACTTAACGGCATGCCTTCCGTCTTTACGCTCCGAGTTGAAATTCCGCCTTGGGCAACTTTGAAACCAGTATATGTGTACATAATAAATCCATAAAAGAAAAAAGACGAAGAAACAAACACACAAAGAAAAAACGTAACAACGCGAGGACATGATACATGTAAAGTATTAGCAGACGCTCAGGGAAGGAAAAAAGATGGTTTAACGTTTCGAGCAACGCTCTTCTTCAGAAACAATGGAAAGTCCAATAGAAAGGAAGACGGAGAAAGAAGATCGCCAACGATTCATGTGGTTACATTTTGAAATGACTGGAAGGGAATGGGTGAATAAAAAAGTTCTTTCAAAGACAGGGGAGTGTAATAGAAGGAGGTATGTGTGTGTAAGTGCGTGCGCGCAAGTTTGCATGTGTGTAATAGTACGTGTGTGTGCGTATGTTTGTATGTGTTGTGTGTGTGGTATTGGCTGTTTATATGTGTGAGGGAACTTTGCGTCTCTTAATGCTTTAGAAAGAATATAGCAACATGGTAACAGGGAGGCGGTGCTTTGTGTAGTTGTGTGCTTCTTCACATGTGCGTAGAGGAATGGTCAGTAGAAAGGTGTTTGACTGGCAGTTTGAGGTATGTGTGTGCGTGTGTATGTATGTGTTGTGTGTATAGTGTGAGTATGTGTGTGTGTATGTGTGTATGTATATGCGTGTTTGTATGTGTGTGTACATGCGAGTGTGTATGTGTGTGCGCGGATGGTTGTGTATGGGGTTGTGTGTGTGTGTGTGAAGCATATGTGCGTTCTTGTGTGAGTGCGTGCGTGCGTGTGCGTGCGTGCGTGTGCGTGCGTGCATGTGTGTGCGTGTATGTGCGTGTGTGTATATGCCCATGTATGTGTAATTGTGTAATTATGTGCATGTATGTATGAGTGTGTCGTGAGTGTGTGAGCTATGTGTGGGTCTGCGTGCGTATGTATGTGTGTGCGTGCGTATATGTGTGTGCGCGTGTGATTTTGCGTGTGTCTATGTGCGCATGTACATGTGTGTATGTGTATGCGTGTGTATATGTGTGTGTACGTGTGCATATGTGTGTGTGAACGTAGGATTGTGTGTGTGGAGGTATATGTGCGTTCTTGTGCATGTACGCGCGTGCATGAGTGTATGGGCATGTGCGTGTAGATCTGTCTGCGTGTATGTATGTGTGTATGTGTGTGTGCGTGGGGTTGTGCGTGTTAGGTATGTGTGCATACCTGTGCGTATGTGCGCGTGAGTGTGTGTCTATGTGCATGTGTTTATGTGCGTGTGTGTGTACGTGTGTGTGTGTTTGCGGATGTATGTGTGCGTGTTATGTGGTGTGGTGTGTGGGAAGGTATATGTGAGGTATATGTGCATTGATGTGTGTGCACGTGGGTGTATGTGTATATCTGCGTATGTGTGCATGTGTGTGCGCGTATAAGTGTGTGAGTATGTCAGTATATATGTGTGAGTATATATATATATATACATAGATATATGCGTATATATATATATATATATATACGTGTGTGCGCGTGTGTGTGGGCGCATGTGCGTGCGAGCGCGCGTGTATGTGTATATATAGGCGCAGGCTTGGTTGTGTTGTAAGAAGCTTGCTTGCCAACCGCATTCTCCCGGGTTCAGTCACACTGCGGGGCACCTTGGGCAAGTGTTCTCTTTTATAGCCTCGGGCCGACCAAAACCTTGTGAGTAGATTTAGTAGATGGAAACTGAAGGAATCCCGTCGTAAATATATAGATCTCTGCAAATGTATGCATCTTTCTTCGTGTCTTTATTCGTCCCTCACCCACCACTCGACAATCGGTGTTGGTGTGTTTACCTCTCCATAACTTAGCGGTTCGGCAAGAGAGAATAATAGAATAAGTACCAGGCTTAAAAATTTGTACTGGAGTCGATTACTTCGACTAAAATTCTTCAAGACGGCGCTCCAGCGTAGCCGCAGTCAAAAATGATTGAAACAAGTAAAAAAAAAAAAAAGAATTCATATATATACATATATACGCACACGAAAATATATACCTTCATATATATATATATATAAAGTTAATTCAAACAAGAAAACACAAAAAAAACACAGCAACGCGAGGACGTGGAACAAATAAAGTATTATTGGACGCTCAGGAAAGAAGGGAACATACATATATATATATATATATATATATATATATGTATGTATGTATGTATGTATGTATGTATGTATGTATGTATGTATGTATGTATGTATGTATATGTATATGTATATATATATATATATCTAATTGAAAGCGCTTGAACGTAAAGCCAAACACATTTTGTAAAATCTCTTCTCAAAGGTTAGTGTCTTTCGACTTTCTAAAAAGGTTCTTTTCCCAATCTTAACTCTTTTAGAAAAAATTTTCCCTCAAAATATTATAACTGTATCAAGGAATTTCCCAAAGACTCCAAATGTACACACACACACACACACACACACACGTATATATATATATATGTGTTTTACTGTGTCTATTTCTATGCGTGTATGTGTGTGTATACATATACACATATATGTATACATGTGTGTGTGTGTGTGTGTGTGTGTGTGTGTGTGTGTGTGTGTGTGTGTGTGTATTAGACGGAATTCTAAATAAGGTTATAGCCATAAACATAACACAACATATAAATACAGAAATGAATTCTTCAATAATTAATTTTTATAACTTCTGTTTCTTTCTCTCTTTTTTTTTCTTTTCCGATTGTTTGATTATATTTGTTGCTTTTTTTTTGAGCATTAAAATTACAATTAAACATTGAAAATGTTCCAATCTTTAATTTACAACAATTACACCAGCAATAACAAGAAATATATCTTTATTTTTTCTGTGTTTGTTTACTTTTATTGAAAGAAATATTAATCAAACCTGTCTCTTTGAATTATAAGGGAAAGACATACGGGCATGTGTCAGAAGTTTCTCAGACCAGGTTTTGTACATGTATGCTTCAGTAAATATTGTTTTGTTTTTATATATTATATATATTCGAGATCGTCTGTTTATGATGCAGTCTGTCTTGGAAAATACACAACGATCTCAACGCATTTTCTATTTCTCCAAAAGCACCATAGTTTTTTTTTTTTGTTAAAGGCGTCCAGTGCTGTTTTTCATTCAGTTTAAATATATATATACCGTCTTGGATGTTATGTAAGGTTCTTTCAACTTCAATTTCATTTTGGGAGACAGCGTAATGTCATAGAATGCTTGGTGAATATGGAGGACGTGGTTCAACGCCATTTTTTTAACTCAAGAGGTGTTGATGGATTGTTAGGCGCCTATCCTAATCGAAGACGATACGAATCCCTTGCCATGTGATTAAAAATGAAGTATGCGCATTGTCTGACCTTTTGGTCGTCCCTGATGCTCATCGACTTGAACTGATACTTGATTGATCTTAAAACGCCCATGGCATTAACATATAATAAAAAATAAAAGACAAACGAAGCAAAGATGTATTCCGGTTGCCGAGCTTTATGTAAATTGGATGTTAGAAAAATGCTCGAATTTAACAACCATTGTAAAAGCTGCAGCACCGTTCTGCCATTACGTTACAAAACCTCATACCATAACTGAATACGTGTAAATAACATGAAGGCTATTTGTTGAGTGACACAGTAGCCCAGCTGCCAATGATCGTCAGCGGCGCACAAATTTCCGTTGAACCGTGATAATCAGAGCGCGTGTAATCGGGAACTTTTCGATAACACCTCATATTAGTAAATGTAATCTAAGATACATCACATATGAAAAGCCAGAGGGGCTGTTCATGGCAAGAACAGTTAGTAAGAAAAAGTGTGTGTGAATGTGAGTGTGTGAATAAATATGTTATTGGTTGCAAGTGTTTTTATGAATATGTGAATGTATTAAAT
>NC_043009.1:38795708-38798208 GCF_006345805.1 Octopus sinensis
TTGTGTTGCATGGCAGATTAAAATAAATTAATCTAATTTCATATTTTTGGAAAAAGGTAAATTTTTCTATAGGAATCTCTTTCTTGTTATATACTCGTTCTTTAAGGCGCCAGTGTAGATCTGCCGAGAAGAGTGGAGGACTGGAAAGGTATCATTATCAATAGATCTAATTACTATAACAGACAAACTTTTTAGGGTACTTTTTAGCTAATTTGATCATATATTAACTATTTGCTTTAATGATGTTTGATAATGATATCTAATGTTATCGGCATGGTAATCAGGTAATTTTACAAACTTTTGAATTTCACACTTGTCATTAATATATTTGACTATGGATGTTTATATGATATAATAATGCAGTCTCTTTGTCTCAAATCTATGTTTGATATTACTCCTCAACATGTCAAGTATACATATATATATATATATATATGCATAGATAGATACACGCACACAAACACACGCATATACACACATGTATATATGTATGTATGTATATATATATATATATATATATATATATATGTGTGTGGTGTGTGTGTGTGTGTGTGTGTGTATAAGTATGTATGTATGTATATATATATATCACCATCATCATCACGTGACCGACCAGTCCTTCAGATGTAGTTACACATCGCTGGTCACAATGCGTTCGCATTGTTTTAGCCTTCCAATGACGCCACCCCGCTGGCTAAGCGAGCAGGCCAGTATATATATATATATATATATATATATATCTATATCTGCATGTATGTATCTGTGAGTATGTCTTCGAAAATCAATTAGAAAGAAGATGACTATGGCTGACTTCTTCGAAAACTCCTGCTTCTATATCCGGACTACAAATTTACATTTATACCAATAATAATAGGAACACTTGGTTTTGTAAGTAAACGCCTAACTGTCCATCAGGATAACCTTGAATTTTCAGAAAGAGAAATCAACCAACTGGTTTGCACATTACAAATGCAATCTGTAAGCGGAACAGTAAAACTATGCAAGACTTTTCTCAGGTTTAGCAACGTGACATTGTTTTCGTTATCTGAATTTCAACGATGAAGTTTTGTCTCACTGTTAAAAACCATATCCTTCTTCAAAGGAACAATTTGAATAATTAAATACAGAAGAGAAACATACATAGATACATAGATACATTCATTTATATACATACACACATGCATACATAGATGTACACACACATACACACACATGCACACACTCACATAACGAGACGTATATCTGCTATGTACAGCGATATACACACGCACAGACAAGCTATAATATGTGAAAAAATATTTCTACCGCTTGTTATATAGATTATTATTTCTAATAAGTATTTTGTATTTCGTATACATTTCTTGCTTTTTCTGTGTAAATAAAAATTTTGCTGTTATTTTTGTTATTGGTTACCTCTTTCTTTTCTTTCTTTTTCTTTCTTTCTTTTTTTTTTTTTGATGTCTGCTCGTAATTTACGTCATAATTAATGTCTTACTCATTTGGCAATCAATTATAAACAAAGTTCTTTTTACAAAAATTTTTCTGCTTCTTTAATTTGTGAAAGGCATCTACAAGATTTCAATCGATTTTTATCACCTGTGTTCATATCATTTCCACAATTTACCATCAAAATATGCTTCCTTCATCAAACACCATACAACACACGTCACACATAGTTAATAAGATATTATATACAGAGTTGTTGTTCATTAAGTAAAGCTTTCTTATTATATGTTGAGTAGTGTATGGACTTGGGGACCGCGTATATCACAGAACTACAAATCCCTGGTCTCTTTCTCTATCTCGCTCCGTGTGTGTGTGCATATATATATATATATATGTGTGTATATATGTGTGTGTGTGTGTGTGTGTGTATGTATATGTGTGTGTGTTTGTGTATGTATGTAAATTCAGAGTCCAGACACGTTTTTTCACTAGTCTTTCCATTTACTTCTTTCTCTCATCCCTTTCTGTCGAAGAGCGTAGGCTCAACACATCAAAGACATCCATTTTTCCCGAGCGTGAAACAAATATACGTACATGCATACACACACACACACACACATATATATATATATATAGTTGAAATTTATAGAAAACAAAAGACGAAGATAGGTGTAAGAACAGCAAGCAGGTATATTAGTTTAACCCCATGAGAACGCCTCCTCTAGCTGGTTATCGATGGAATCTGCACCCGATATATAGTGCAAGCAGGAGAGCGAACTCCTACCATCTAGCGACTTGATAGGATCACAAGAGCGGCTAGTTTCGGGCTATTTTTGTCCATCCTCAGTGGTGGATATCTGTCCGCTAAAGATAGCAGTACTTCTTTCCAGCTCGCAATATATAGAAAAATAAGTGACAATCAGCCACTAATCTTGCAACAAGCGAAGTAGTTAGTTAGAAAATCTCTATAAAAGATGGGAGTATAACTATACTGAGAAGTATTGTTTGTCGCCACTTCAACATGGCTGTTCTGTACGAACCGACGTCACTACCA
>NC_043009.1:38803208-38808208 GCF_006345805.1 Octopus sinensis
CTTGCTCGTGGCCTAAGTATCTTGCCGGTTGATTTCGCCCTTCTGGCGATGAGATTTTGACCTCACTTGCGAAACGTGGGATAAACGCATAAAGTTTACGTGTCTTCAACAAAATAGAAAAAAAAACTGTTCTCATTTTATTATCAGCGAAAATTTCATCGTATTTGGCTTGAAAATTTACATATCAACTGCGAGCTTAATCTCTCCTAATTGAACGGGATTGTAAATTTTCTAAGACATTATCTAATACCACATGACTCTACAGAGTCCCATTTTTATATTTTCATTCCCACCGACGTGTTCTTCAAATCACAATCCTTTTATTCCCCATTTGTTATCTTCTTTTAACTATAGCTTTCTTTCTCCATTCTCATCGTGAATTTGCAAGTAATCTCTATAACATCTGTCAAGATTGCAAAATCCCCCACACGTTAAGATATTCTGCAATAGCGACTTAACTATACAAACATCTTCAGTAGTTCTGTTATTAAATATTTCAAAGACAGGTCGACAACCACATTCTTGTCGTATTCTTGTTCTATCAATGTCAAGCAACCATTCATAAAATCCAGGTTCTTTATAATTTATAAACACATAAGAAATGCTGCTTCCTTCTTAACGAGATTAATAAAATAGTACGATAAAATATTTATACAACGTTAAAATACTGCGCAGCAAATTCATGTTCAGTCACTTAAAATATTGAACTTGATCCTGCGCTAGAATAATTCTCACATAAAACATGTATCAAATAGAAACATTCTCATAAAATGCAGTTAAATAAATACGTTAGGTAATTACTTACATCATTATATAACAACGATATATTCTCAGACTGTAACCTTTTGTTTCAAGCAATTATTCTATGCAAACCTATTGACTTTTTTCTTTTAGCTTTTCCTCTTACTTGTTTCAGTCACTTGACAGCGACCATGCTGGAGCACTGCCTTGAATTTTTCTTTTTCTTTAGTCGAACAAATCGACCCTAGGACATACATTTTTAAAGCCTTATACTTATCCTATCCGTCTCGTTTTGCTGAACTGCTAGGTTACGGGGACGTAAACGCACCAACACCAGCTGTCAAGTAGTAGTAGGAGACAAACACAGACACAAATACACACACACACATACATATACATACACACACATATACACAACAGGCTTCTTTCAGTTTCCGCCTACCAAATCTACACACAAGGCTTTGGTCAGCCGAAGGCTATAATAGAAGGCATCACCCCAAAGTGCCGCGCAATGGGACTGAACATGGAACCATGTGGTCTGGAAGTAAGCTTCTCACCATACAACTCTTTCTTTCATCACCTCTTTTACATTTTACTCTAGATTTCGCCACCATCCATTCCACCATCTAGGTTCGTTTCCTTTTCTCAAAGTTCAGTCTTTTCTATATCTACACCACAAATAGTTACAAGTTCCTGTCTCATAAAACAACGGTGAAGTATCTTTGCAATAACAATGATACAATATTACGAAAGGCGGCGAGCTGGCAGAACCGTTAGCACGCCGGGCGAAATGCGTAGCCGTATTTCGTCTGCCGTTACATTCTGAGTTCAAATTCCGCCGAACTCAACTTTGCTTTTCATCCTTTCAGGGTCGATAAATTAAGTACCAGTTAGGCACTGTTGTCGATGTAATCGATTTAATCCGTTTGTCTGTCCTTGTTTGTCCCCTCTGTATTTAGCCCCTGTGGGTAGTAAAGAAACAGATACAATATTACGATGTAGTAGTTGGTTGTATTGAAGCCTCTGTGGTGAATTGGTAGTCACCGAGGTTAACTTTATTTTTCGTTCTGTCGGACTCGACATAACAATCACTAACGATGGGCAGCAGATCGGCGGAACTGTGACAATGCCCAACTGAATGCCTTGCAGTAGGTATTCTGGCCTTTTGTATTCCGACTTTAGATACCTATTTCTTTACTACCCACAAGGAGCGAAACACAGAGAGGCCAAACAAGGACAAACAAACGGACTAAGTCGATTATATCGACCCCAGCGCATAATTGGTACTTATTTAATCGACCCCGAACGGATGAAAGGCAAAGTCGACCTCGGCGGGATTTGAACTCAGAACGTAACGGCAGACGAAATACGGCTACGCATTTCGCCCAGCGTGCTAACGTTTCTGCCAGCTCGCCGACTTTAGATACCGCTTTAACTTATTTGGGTGGCATAATCAATCTGTCACTCGATTTAACACCTGGAAACTCGAGCGCCTTTAGCAGAGCCCACTCTGTTGTAAGCATTCGGATCAAGTATCTCGTCTGAAAATGCATCACTATCCAAGGTCTCTCCCACCGCTCTCAGAGGACCTGTAGGAGCACTCCGTCGGCTGTGACGTCGAGCGTCTCAGCTGATACGATCAACGGAACAGCTTGCTCGTGAAATTAACGTGCAAGTGGCTGAGCACTCCACAAACACGCGTACACCTAACGTAATTCTCGGGGTGATTCAGCGTGACACAGAGTATGACAAGGCTGACCCTTTGAATACTGGTATTACTCATTTTTGCCAGCTGAGTGGACTGGAGCAACGTGAAATAAAGTGTCTTGCTCAAGGACACAACGCGCTGCCGGGAATTGAACTCACGACCTTACGCTCATGAGCCGAATGTCCCTAACCACTAAGCCACTCGCCTTCACTAAGAGGACATGTAATGTGATACGATTCACATTCCAGTTCCTGTTTTAAATAATTCGCCTACATCACTTTCCTAAAATATGGAATTCTCCGGATTGGCATACCCTATGGCGTTATTTCTTCAATACATAGATGTTCTACAAATGTCCAAACTAAACATAAACTTCGAGAAGCTCAGTAATATGAAAAGGACTGCAAACATGATGGGCAACGAAACTCCTCTTTGAGTTTGCTATCACACCGCTCCCCCTCACTCACCGCAAAAGAAATCTATGAAGCCAAGTACAAATACGAAATTTTGAAAGTGTTTAAACGAAATATTAATAACAATATTGAACATGTTTATTTATTGCCCACAAGGGGCTAAACATAGAGGGGACAAACAAGGATGGACAAAGGGATTAAGTCGATTACATTGATCCCCGTGCGCAACTGGTACTTAATTTATCGTTCCCGAAAGAATGAAAGGCAAAGTCGACCTCGGCGGAATTTGAAATCAGAACAGCAGACGAAATACGGCTACGCATTTCGCCAGGCGTGCTAACGTTTCTGCCAGCTCGCCGTCTTATATTAACAATATTGAATAGCTAAGAATTGACTAGTTGCTTGTTCGCATGTCCCATACGGATTAGCAGAAAGCATGGATTGACAAAGCGAACGACAAAAGAGAACCATGGAAAAATGGAAATTATCTAACAACAAAGAAATATCTAAATTACCCGAAATTGAAATTTTATCTTAGATCTAAAATCATGAGTTGAAATAGCTGCTATCAATTTGGTGCAAAACTAACTGCAATGTTTAATTAATCAACTTAGAAGAAATATATCTCATCTCAGAATAAATTTTATTAATTGAAATAGCGATTAGAATCAACACATTTTTGTCAACAATTCTATTTATTCCAGAAAAATAGAATTCTGGAGTCCTGGAATCAACGAGCTCTTGAAAAGCTTTTCGTACTGTTGCGGAGTTGATGAAAATCCTTCGCCAGAAATATATGTTAAGGCGGCGAGCTAGCAGAAACGTTAGCACGCCGGACGAAATGCTTAGCGGTATTTCGTCTGCCGCTACGTTCTGAGTTCAAATTCCGCCGTGGTCGACTTTGCCTTTCATCCGTTCGGGGTCGATAAATTAAGTACCAGTTACGCACTGGGGTCGATATAATCGACTTAATCAGTTTGTCTTTCCTTGTTTGTCCCCTCTGTGTTTAGCCCCTTGTGGGTAGTAAAGAAATAGGTATTTCGTCTGCCGTTACGTTCTGAGTTCAAATCCGCTGAGGTCGACTTTGACTTTCATCCTTTCGGGGTCGATTAATTAAGTACCAGTTACGCACTGGGGTCTATGTAATCGATTTAATCCGTTTGTCTGTCCTTGTTTGTCCCCTCTGTGTTTAGCCTCTTGTGGGTAGTAAAGAAATAGGTATTTCGTCTGCTGTTACGTTCTGAGTTCAAATTCCGCCGAGGTTGACTTTGCCTTTCATCCTTTCGGGGTCGATAAATTAAGTACCAGTTACGCACTGGAGTCGATGTAATCGACTTAATTCCTTTGTCTGTCTTTGCTTGCCGCCTCTATGTTTTGCCCCTTGAGGGTAATAAAGAAATATGCAATGCATGACGACTCTTGAAAAGGTAGCAGTCAGTTGGAGAGAGGTATTGAGAGTATATTGTTGGTGAGACGCAGCATCATAACCTAATTCGTTCAATCTCTACAATGTTGTTAGAGAGACATAATATGATCAGGTGTTAACATGGAGAAAAAAAAAATTTTGTTGACTGACTAATGTTGAGCAGAAATGCTACAATTCTTGGTGTTTTTGTTGATTTGTTGGCAGTAGTTCTCTGCTGTAAGTTCCGTCAAAGTTCAAGCAATAGTAAATGATTCCACTTACCAACAACTGAGCAGCGACTATGATATTCTTTTGATGTAACATAGGTTTAATGGGAGTGTATTTTCTTTTCTTTTCGGTTACTCTTTGCTTTACTACAATCCAGCTATTGCACAAAAAGCCTTTAGGTGTTGTATAAATTATAGTTTTTGTCACACATCACAATGAAACCACCAAGGGTCTTTGTTGCATTAAAGAAGCGCAGAACAGACTTTCTAAGAGCGATTTTACAACACAAACGTAGCCTAGGTTAAGGGGAGTGCATTTTGTTTCTTTTTCCTCTTTTACTGCTAGATATTGCTCATTTTGCCATTGTGCAGAAGGCCTTTAGTTGTTCTATAAATTCCAATTTTTATCACATAGCACAATGAAAAGGTGGGTTATTTGTGTTATTTCAGAAGAGCAGAGCAGACTTCGTAACAACGATTTTACAACGAATTTTTTTTTTCCTGCA
>NC_043009.1:38813208-38865708 GCF_006345805.1 Octopus sinensis
CGTAATCACAACAACACCGGTCGTTAAACGACGGTGAGAGACAAGCATAGACACTAAGAAACACACACACGCACACTCACGGACGGAATACACACACACTCAGACACACTAACACACATATACACACACAGAGAAACACACTCAGATTATGGGCTCCTTTTAGTTTCCACCAACTAAATACTCTCACAAGCATTTGGCCATGAGACTGAACCAGGAACCATGTGGTTGGGAAGCAAGCATCTTACCGCACAGCCACACCTGTACATTGGTTGGTTGGATAGAGGTAAGGTGTCAATCAGTTTACAGTTACATGTAGGAAAGCATCATGGCGTTTGTTTATAAACTGAAGCAATAAATATACACATACATACACTCATATGTCATACACACATATACTCATAACACACACACACGCACAAACGCATATATGTGTATGTGTATGTGCTTGCGGAGATGCAATGGCCCAATGGTTAGGGCAGCGAACTCTCGGTCGTAGGATCACGGTTTCTATTCTCAGACTGGGCGTTGTGAGTGTTTATCGAGGGAAAACACCTAAAGTTCCACGAGGCTCCGGCAGGGAGTCTTGGCGAACCCTGCTGTACTCTTTCACCACAACTTTCTCTCACACTTCCTGTTTCTGTTGTACCTGTATTTCAAATGGCCAGCCTTGTCACGCTGAATCTCTCCGAGAACTACGTTAAGGGTACACCTGTCTGTGAAGTGCTCAGCCGCTTGCACGTTAATTTCACGAGCAGGCTGTTCCGTTCATCGGGTCAACTGGAACCCTCGTCGTCGTAACCGACGGAGTGTCACGATGTGCTTGTGTATGTGTATTGTTTTAGCTGTTACATGTTTCAGCCATTGATTAGTCTCTACCCATACTGGGACACCGTGTCAAAAAGTTGTAGTTGAATAAATCAACACAAGCACTAAGCCTGCTATTTATTCCATCGGTCTCTATAGTTGAACTGGTAAGTTAAGGGGACGCATTCTAACAATCGTCGTCAAAGTATGGTGTAGCAAATAGTCAAAAATACCTCCCCCAAATACCAACCTACCTATCTACCTACCTACCTACCTACCTACCTACCTACATAGATACATACATATATACTTACCTACATACATACATACATACATACATACATACATACATACATACATGCATGCATGCATGCATACATGCATACATACATACATGCATACATGCATACATACATGCATACATACATACATACATACATGCATACATGCATACATACATACATACATACATACATACATACATACATACATACATACATAGGCGCAGGAGTGGCTGTGTGGCAACTAGCTTGCTTACCAACCACATGGTTCTGGTTCAGTCACACTGCGGGGCACCTTGGGCAAGTGTCTCCTACTATAGCCTCGAGCCGACCAAAGCCTTGTGAGTGGATTTCATAGACGGAAACTGAAAGAAGCCCGTCGTATATATGTATGCATTAAAACAAGTAAAAGATACATACATACATATATGTGTATATGTATAGAAGTATAAATGCATATATATATATTACCATATTTTAGCCTCGCACATTCTCACGAGGCATTGGATGGCCCGAGGCTCCAGGACTCCAGGAGAGGAAACATGTCAACAGTGTGGGACTGAACCCGAAACCACAAGGTTGTAAAGTTAGCATATAAATCACACAGCCATGCTCAGTTGGTTGCTCCACCAGAATTATGCTGAGATGTATGTATGTATGTATGTATGTATGTATGTATGTATGTATGTATGTATGTATACATGTATGTATGCACACACACACACCACACACACAACACACACACATATATATATATATATATATATATATATACATATGTATATATATGTACGTATGTATATGTGTATGTATATATATATATGTGTGTGTGTGTGCATGTATGTATATATGTATATATATATTTATATAATTTATGCGTGTATATATACTTATATTTTTGTACATATGTACATGTATGTACATACGCATGTATGTATGTGTGTGTGTGTATGTATGTACCCTCACAAACACACACACACACACACATATATATGCATATAGACATACACATATGTACCCGCACCTGTATACAAGAACATATGCAGAATCGCAGTAAAACGTACACACTTAGATACAAAGACAATCTCCCCACCTCTCTTTCTCTTTCACACCCACACACCCACACACCCCAAAACACACACACACACATAAACACACACACAACACACGCACACATACACACACACACACAGAACACGTATGTATATGAATATATATACAGACACATCTGTGTGTCTGTATAAATGAATGATTATTTACATATGTGCCTCGGCTTATTTAGCAGTCGATATATGTAATAAATATAGGCAATTAGGAACCTCTTATTTTCAAGTGCTGCACCATAAAAGACAAGATATCAGAACTGCATAATTACACCTAAATACATAGTTGATGTTATAAACTGGTCTAGTTTAACGGATGAAATTGGTTCATTAGCGGTGAAAAACGTCTCCTGATCAACAGAACACTCATGTCCCAAAACCACCACTACCACCTCCAACATCAACACCGCCATCACCGCCCTCATTACCATAACAAATGCCAATAACACCAGCGCTACTAACTGCAGGAATGGCAATTCTATACCCTAACACTGCCGCCAAATTTTATTGTGGTTGTGATTGTCGTTCTTTAGCTTCTACGGCGGCGGCTGTCTGTTCCCCCACCTCCGTTGCTTTCTGAATTCCGTCACGTCACCTCCTACGTACGCGTATAAGATTGTGAGGTCTGTCACGACGAGTACTAAACTCCATCACCCGTATTATGTTAAACACTACACCATCCTTCGCACAACAACAACAACAACATCAACAACAAGTACTACTGCTGAGGCTACCATCGCCACCACCGCTCGATAACAATAGGAACCCCCGTTCAGTGTACAATTGGAATCAAATACCTCAGTGGTCGTCACCATCAGCACGACAATAATTCCTTCACTTCCATCACCAACGCCAATTTTCGCTGAAGCCGCCGCCGCTGCAGCCACCATCCCTACCACCACCACCACCACCACCACCACCATCATCATCATCATCATCATCATCATCGTCACTACAACCCCCAACATCACCACACCACTACTGCCACCATCTCCTTACCACCATCTCCTTACCACCACCACCACCTCCACCATCACCACACCATCACCACAACCACCACTATCATCATCATCACCACTACAACCACAATCACCACACCACTACTGCCACCCAAACCCTTACCAAAACCACCTCCCCTACCACCGCCTCCACCACCACCACCACCACCACTATCACTACCATCGCCGCCCGCCGCCACCACCACTATTATCCACAGCTTCAATCACCACCGTCACCAATACCCTCATCCCCAGCAAGCAACTCCACAATCAGTAGCAGCTGTAGAACCGCCGACAGCGTTGCCATCAGCATTTCTGTCACAACCACCACCACCAACACCACCATCACCATTACCACTACTATCAGCACCACCACCACCAGCAGCGCCAACATGACCAGCATCATAAACAACCATCATTACCACCATCACTATCATCTTCGACATCAGCACCATCATCATTATTATCAACTCCTCCAGCGCACCCTAATCATCACCATCTCCTCCCCTCACTCCCATCGCATAATACCATCACCACCAGCTAAGTAGCCATTTCGAGGTTTAGAAGCAGAAATCACATATTTTCCCATTAACAATTCAACTCGAAGGTTTTTTTCAATTTTCTTATATTTGTTGCATAGTTTTTATTTTTTTTTTATTTTGTGAGTAAATGCTCTTTTTTCTTCTTCTTGTTTTTCTACTGTAAAAAAGGAGAAGAAAAAAAATGCAAAACACGGAACACTCGCTTATGATTATAGCAGCTTTTTAAAGGAAATTGCATTAAGGTTTTGACATGCTGAATTTGAAGGAGATTTCTATTATCTTGCATATATTCTCATTAGAATGTATTAAACTACACATGAAAATAACCATTAACTTTCCCAAAGGGCGGCTGATTAGACATGAAAAATAACAGACTGAGTGTGAAATACAAAAATTGGAAGAGGGGAAAATGGTTGAGGGAAGTGAAATTATTGTCCACCCTATTTCACGTATGTGTGTGATTGTATTTTTTTTCAAGGTGTAAAGTGCTTCTCTTTATGTGTGTATGCATGTGTGAAAGGGAGGGAGAATACGTGTGAGGGAGAGGGAGAGGGAGGAGTGAGAGAAGGAAAGCTGAAGAGGGACTGAGAGAGAGAGAGAGAGAGTATGTCAAAGAATTTGAAATTATTTCAGCGAAAGTGCTAACAAAACAACTCAACACTTGCTACTCAGCCTAACATATTTCCCGTCGTAGACATCACACATATTCGTGCGAGAGGTGGTAGTGATTTATATAAGATGTATGTACGACAATCGCTCAATATCGACCAAAGCGTTGTGAGTGGATTTGGTGAACGGAAACTGTAAGAAGACCGTTATACTCTATGTGTAACCTATGAGTGTGCGTGTGTGTGTATGTGCTTGTCGTTCTGCATGTGCTTTTACCTTACCATCACCTGACAATCGGTGTTGGTTTTTCCCCTCGTAAGCTTCCAGTTCGGGGGAAAAGAGGCCGCTAGAATAAGTGCCAGATTTAAAATACAAGTAGTGAAGTCGATTTGGTTGACTAAGCCCTTCAAGGTGGTGCCCCAGCATGATCCAGTCCAATGACTAAAACAGTATGTTAAATGATATATATATATATATATATATATATATATATATATATCAACTCGTCCTGTCGAGAGACCCTTGTCCTACGTCCTGGTTTTGTTTTCATCCTTACCATTATTGTTTTTACGTTTTTGTATTCTTATTCGTGCTTTCCTTATTGTTTTCACGTATTTTTGTATTTTTATTCGTGTACATCGTCCGTTTTCCGTCCTTGTGTTGTATACATTCGAAGCTTTCTTCCAAGGGATCTAATGCGCTTGGCTTAGATTTCCCTTGGGGGCTGCCCAGGTCGGAGCAATCTCAAGATTAATCAGCCGAAATTGCGAAAATGATCCGGTTCTTGACTGATGACTGAGGGCTTCGAATGTCCCGTCCTGTGGTTCTTGTGTCGTCTTCTAGGTGTTTCACGTTCTTGTCCCAGGTTGTATATATTTTTTACTTTTTACATATATATTTATATATATGTATATATGGCGTTCCTTCGTTTTAACTCGAGAAAACTATAACAAGCTGTCGGTTGTTTCCGTGACAACTTGACAATTCACTTCAGATATCTTCGTGATCTCCGTGACAGTGTGCATGTTCTGTTTTTATGTATTTATGTGTTATGGAATATAGATATAACGAAATTATGCCAGCAAAAAGCCTTGCATATTTGTTCTTATCTGCTTCATGTGTGTACGTAAAATCCGCAAATTTTCGGAGGTCACGAAGATATCCGAAGTGAATTGTCGAGTTATCACGGAAAAAACCGACAGCTTGTTATGGTTTTGTCGAGTTTGAATTGGAATTGCGATATGTAATATTGGAACTCAATGTGCACTTGTCCTCCCACGGAGACGGTTGGTATCTAATTCGATTATTACGTGTCGGCAGCGATTTCACTGAGGGGCGAAACTTCGAGGTATGGAATTAACTGCTTTTTTTTTTCCTTTCATTTGTCTTGCTCACAAACATCTACCGCATTTGAGAACAATTTGAGAACACATTTTTCGTGGTAGGATAGGCGCAGGAGTGGCTGTGTGGTAAGTAGCTTGCTTATCAACCACATGGTCTCGGGATCATTCCCACTGCGTAGTATCTTGGGTAAGTGTCTTCTACTATAGCCTCGGGCCAACCAAAGCCTTGTGAGTGGATATGTATGTATGTGTGGGTGGGTGGGTGTATATGTTTGTGAGTCTGTGTTTGTCCGCCCAACATCGGCTTGACAACCGATGCTGGTGTGTTTTTATCCCCGTAACATAGCGGTTCGGCAAAAGATTCCGATAGAATAAGTACTAGGCTTACAAAGACTAAGTCCTGGGGTCGATTTGCTTGACTAAAGGCGGTGCTTCAGCATGGCCATAGTCAAACATCATGTATGTCATACATCATGTATGTAACAACCAACTAACATCAACATATATCACGTGTAGTAATAATTCCAGAAGGTATGTTAAGAGGTCTTTCTACAACAATGTTTAATTTTCATTAATGCGTTCCATTAGAGGCACAAACCCATTTTGTTCACTAACGTGCGTCGCACTGTGTTCGAACTTAAGATATTTTGATAGTGAGCTAAGAAAGTATCGTCCGTTAAAAATATAAGCTTGGTCATCCAGTAAATCGGTATCGATAACGGAAATGCCAAACTAATTATTAGGATCGATAGAAATGAATTAAAAGCTATCGACCTGTGGCAGCAGGCCAATGACTGACACCAACCAGAGAATAAAGAATATATGTATGTATGTATGTATGTATGTATGTATGTATGTATGTATGTATGTATGTATGTATGTATGTAGTATGTATGTATGTAGTATGTATGTATGTATGTATGTATGTATTTATGTAAGTATGTATGTATGTATGTATGTATGTAAGTATGTATGTATGTATGTATGTATGTATGTATGTATGTATGTATTTATGTACGTACGTATATATGAGTGTGTCCTTCCATCTGCCTTGTCTCTTTATCTATCTATCTATCTATCTATCTATCTATCTATCTATCTATTTATCTATCTATCTATCTTTCTATCTACCTATCTATCAATACATACATATATACATATATACATATATACATATATACATATATATATAATATATATATATATATATATATACATACGTATGATATATGATATATCATACATCATATATATATATATATATTTACGTGTACATACATAATTCTTATGGCATCAACGATAGATATACATGCATATTTATGTTTGAGTGTGTACATAAATAATGTATTTCTCTATTATGTAGTTAACACAGGTTATGCAGTTCATTCATTCAAAGCTGACTGTTCCCTCTGTCGTTCTTTCAACTTTCGCGTTTTGTTTCGTGGCAATTGAATATCAAATTTAAATTTTCAACCTCTGAATCATCTCAAAATTTCCGTTCAATCGCCTATAAATCTGTTACGTTTGTGTGACGTAGTAAGCCATTTTATACAATTAGTTGCAAGTATAACGCACTGGTTGCGCGCGGACAGCTTTCAGGTTTTGGCTGCTTGGTAGATAAGATATTACTTTTACAAATACTGCCAATATAGTATTAACCACTGTTCTCTTTCTTCTGCTTGCTCAATCATATAAAAAACAAAAAACTAGGGAAGATGCTTCTTATCACGTCTACATTTTTAGACGATTTCTTATTCATAAAAAAAAATTGCTTAATATCGTGTCTATATTTTCAGACGACTTTCTAGTTCATCATTTACGAGGTGGAATTTGTAAGCACACGAAAATTTTCAGCTAGGCAAAGTAAGCATTTTAAAAGGCCGTATGCGTATATAATACGGATATGTAGAGCAGGCGTTTTTATATCGGCTTGCGTAAAATGCTGCATTTAAGGGAATATAAAGAATATACTGTGTCCATATTTATCTCGTTTTCATTTAAATTTCGAATATTATAAAGAATTGGCGTCTTGTAATTATTGATCTAAATGAGTCAGTACATTAACTATGCATACACTTAAAAGCGTTTCAGTGAGAATGATGGTATTATTCTCATAGCCACCGCTAACGAACCATGTATACGCGCAGTGCATTGAACTTTATTAACATAATAGGAGGAGGAGATGCGGAAAGCATCCATACTCCTTCATCACTAGGAAACATAACGCTGAAACGTAGGAAACATAATGCTGAAATATACTCCATAATATAACCCCTGGTCAAATAGCTGACATCAGAATATATATATTTATATGAGAATGTGCTGAAAAGTTCATAGGCTGACTATGAAGGAGCGATGCTAGAGCTGTGAAATCTTGCGTGTATTAATTTCAACCGTTTTTATTTATTTCTGCATTGTTCTTTCCAATGAACTGACATCTGACTACAAAGAAGACCACTTAAAATTCAACAAAGTTTGGCATCGTAATATTATCAAGTAACTGTCAAAAAAAAAAGGGTTTAGCCTGAAAGAACATTTATGCTGACGCGCTTGCTACAATAGGGAATGACGCTCTAGCTTTATCAACGGTGTAAAAGCGAGCAGGTGAACTTAGGAGGGAAAGAAAAGTCTTCTAGATGATCCAAGGTCTCGATTGTATTCACCACATCGAGATGGATGATAGGTGACTGACTATAAATCAAACAAGCAAATACTACTAGCATATTTTGGAGAGGGTTGAGAATATTTTACACAATGTACATGGTATATCAAAGGTTTCTGTTCGGCGGGTACCACATCATCTAACACCTGATCAAAAGTTCACAAGTCTGATCACATCATTGGAAAATCTGGCATTGTTTGGGGCAGATCCAGTTGGTTTCTTTGAGCGTTGTCCTAACCCAAGACGAGCGTTGCGTTCATTACTTTGAGCCAAAGTCAAAGCGCTAATCTATGCAGTGAAAACAACACCCTCACTTGTTGCAAAGAAAGTCATGGTCATTTCATGTGCAGGGAAGGTGAAGGCCTCAATTTTTTGTGGATGCAAAAAGCATTGTGTTTATTGGCTATCTTCAAAAGGGCCAGCCATCAGCGAAGAGTACTATGCGAAATTGCTGGAGTAGTTACGAAAGGCTTTGAAGAGTAAACGGTTGGGGAAACTGACGAAAGGGGTCTTGTGTCATCAGAGCAGTGCTTCAGTAACCAAGTAGTTGGTTTCAATGCCTGCGGTGCGTGTCTGTGGCTTTGAACTTTATCGATCACCCTTCCTTTTCTCCTGATTTGGCCTCATCTATCGTCTATTCTTCAACGTGAATAAACACTTGGCTAAAAACAAGTATCGTAGTGATGAAGTAGTCATATCTGCTGCTGATTACTTTTTTGACTAACAAGATGAAAGCTTCTTTCCCGATGGGACCCAAGAACTACTTAATCGAAGAATTGTGTAGATCACAATGGTTGGGGGCTATGTTGAAAAATAAACATTATTTGGTCATATTCTAAGAGAATACCTTGGTCAGCCTATGACCTTATCAGACGAACCTCTTGTATGTGCGTGTGCGTCTGTGCGTGTCTCTGTGTGTACACACCTACATATATGTATACACATGTGTATGTATATATATATATATATATATAATATATATATATATAGCGTCCAATAACACTATACTTGTTCCACGTCCTCGGGTTGTTGTGTTTTCTCTTTGTTCATGTTTGGATTAACTATATATATATATATATTTAAATATATATATTATATATATATATATATATATATATATATTATATATATATATATATATGTATGTATGTATATGTATCTCTCTCCCTCAATCTCTCTCTCTCTCTCTCTCTCTCTCTATCTATCTATAAATACAATTCGTCGATGAGAAAGTGAAACACATGTATTGCATTATAAATGTTATATCGATGTAGCATACAAGACGTTGCTCTAGTCTGAACTGACCGAAAGAGTTAAAACGAAAGAAACAAAAAAAAGCCAATGTAGAAAAGGCGCTTTAGCAGCAGGAAATATTGAAATAATTAAGTTCTCACTGATATCATAAAATAATGGCATAGACGTCAGTCGGTGTATCTTGAGGGCAATATGCGATAGACATCATAGATAAAGCTCAAATAAACCATTATAGCTTTTTGATATAGCTTGCTTGGAGAATATTGAAATAGACTAAACTTAAACAATATAGAAGAATATTACATTTTACATTTTATCTTTATATAGAAGACAGCTTTCTGATGGGAATACTGTATAGTATAAAGAATACTCTACGGGTTAAAAATAAATTAATGGATGAGAACGCTGATCTAGAAGAATCGTTAGTATGACGAGCATAATGCTTAGAGGCGTTACGTTTTGAGTTCAAAATCCGTCGAGGTCAACTTTGCTTTCCTTTCCTCCGGGAGGTGTGGTAGGTTTGTACCAGTTAAGCACTAAGGTCAATGTAATTGACTTGCTCTTCCCCTGTAAAATTACTGACCCTGCAACAAAATTAGAAAACAATGTTGTTATCACAATTTTATTATTCAGTCCAGGTCGACTTTGACTTTCATCCTATCGAGGTCAATCAAATAAGTATCAGTCGGGCACTGGTATCGGTGTAATTGACTAACGCCACTCCCATACAGTTTTTATAATAGGAATAATAATAATTATTATTGTTATTGAGTGAGAGAGAGCAACGCATACCATCAAAGTGACACCGGGTACAAATATGTGAATCCCACGATACGCATCATGACCACCTTTCAACTCTGTTTCCATTTCTTACAGAATGTCTTCTCGAAACACATGGTAAAGAAACTCGCTGTATATATTGGTAAATTATTATCATCATCATCATCATTATTATTATTATTATTATTATTATTATTATTATTATTATTATTATTATTATTATTATTATTATTATTATTATTATTATTATTATTATTACTATTACTATTACTATTATTATTATTATTATTATTGTTATTGTTGTTGTTGTTGTTGTTGTTGTTATTATTATTATTGTTATTCTTCTTCTTCTTCTTCTTCTTATTATTATTATTATTATTATAATCATCATCATCATCATCATCATCATCATTATCATTATCATTATCATTATCATTATTATTATTATTATTATTATTATTATTGAGTGAGAGAGCAGTGCATGCCTTCAAAGTGACACTGGGGTTCAAATATATGAATCCCACTATACCCATCATGGCTACTCGTCTGATAAAGATACACCAGAAACATGCATCACAACCATACGTGCGTGACATGGTGATCTCACATCAAGATAAACATCGCATGACCTTGTAAGTGGGACCCGGTTTAAACTTTCTGCAGGTCGAGTAGCCCATCCTGCTCAAAAGTCCCAGAATAAGGTTTGTTTAAGGATGATGAACGAAACACCAATGTTTCCCGGGAGAACTATCCAAACCCTCAAAGAATTCCTCTCAACACATGGATATGACGCTCCCCTACTACACCTGGTAGTGATCAGAGATGCGCATATCGTCAGCCACTAAAGGACATGCGCCACTGATTAAATTCAAGCAACTGACAAATAAATCTGTGGTATTGAGCAGAATATTTGCTGTAGCCCAGCTTTATACCAAGACAAAATATGTACATTATAACTCTTACAATCAGTTAAGATCAAAATCCATGACAGCCAATGCCTGGCACTGCATCAGGGCTTCTTCTTCTTCTTCTTCTTCTTCTTCTTTTCTTCTTCTTCTTCTTCTTCTTCTTCTTCTTCTTCTTCTTCTTCTTCTTTCTTCTTCTTCTTCTTCTCTTCTTCTTCTTCTTCTTCTTCTTCTTCTTCTTCTTCGTCTTCTTCTTCTTCTTCTTCTTTCTTCTTCTTCTTCTTCTTCTTCTTCTTCTTCTTCTTCTTCTTCTTCTTCTTCTTCTTCTTCTTCTTCTTCTTCTTCTTCTTCTTCTTTTCACTATTATTATTATTACTAAAACGGTGAGTTGGCAAAATCTTTCGCTCGCTGGACGAAATGCCCAGCGGTGTTTCGCCCGTCGCTACGCTCTGAGTTCAAATTCCGCCGAGGTCAACTTTGCCTTTCATCCTTAGAGACACAACACTTTCCCGAACACATGAGCTGTCCCAAGTATTGCTGCCAACTGAATACTTCCTATGAAATTTGTTAATTGCAGCCTTTGATGCCAGAAGATTGCTCTTTTTGAGATAGCCCCATGAGCACCGATCATAATCTGTACCACAGCCACGTTTGAGGCTCTACGGATTCTTTTCACTTCCAATTCTAAGTCTTGGTATTTCCCAACTTTCTAGTCTTCTGTATTTACAAAATTTTAACCTGCAGGTATTGCTCTGTCAATGCAGGTCCATTCTTTGGCTTTGTTCTGTAGGAGAGTATTATCTGGTCGCTTATGGTACAACATTTTTCTGTATATATTGAGTCTCGCTTGATCATTCTCTGCTACTGGCAAAGGTTGGTCTCATACCTCTTGTTGGGACATTCTAGCCCATACTTCTTGCATAACTCCCAGTGTATTCACACAGCTAATTTATCATGGCGTTTTACTTACTCCTTTTAAGTTAGCTTTGAGCTACCACTGATTATATGCCTAAACGTCTCAGGTGATTTTCCATATCCTAACCTTAGAAACCAATACAAATGAATGGATTTCGGTTAGAATTTCTGACTTGGTGTGTTCAGCTGTACAATTGACTAAACTACGTGGCATGTAGAATTAGCATATAAGTGGCTGAGTATTCCCCAGGCCCGTGTAACCTTCATATAATTCTGAAACAGAGAGTAGTGTGATAAGGCTGGACCTATTGATTACAGATTACAGATTACAGTTGTCTCGAGGGTATCGGTAATTGCGCTTGCTCAGGGTACCACGTAACGGTACTGAAACAGGGACCTCATGATTACAAAGTAAACGCCTATAACATTTAGCCATACTAATTAATAATAGAAATGTGATTTAGCAGTAACCACATGTTAAATGATTAAATTAGTCTAATTGATACAAAAACATTCTTCCACTTAATTTACTTCAAATAAGGTTTCTGTATATCCAGAGCCTAAATGGATCCAAGCAGATTCAATTTGCTGTTTCATTAAACGGATCTAAATAGCTCCATAATGTATAAGTATTCATGTATTTGTTCATCATTCGCTTTTAAACCACGCAGACCACGCAATTACTTTTAGATACAGGAAAATTTTATTTGTTTAACTAGCAGTATCACCCGGCGTTGCTCGGGTTTGTAAGGGAAATAACTATATAAGCATTTTTAGAGAGTTATAGCCAAAAAATAGCAAAAAAATGCATTAAAAATGGAAAAAAAAAATGATGGTAAATTTTTTAAAAATCGTTGACTCATCGTAGACATTTTTAGAGAGTTACTTCCCTTATATAATAGCGAAAAAATGCATTAAAATGGAAAAAAAATGATGGTAAATTTTTTTTTAATCGTAGACTCATCGTAGACGCGCGCTAATACCCAGAAAGGCTCGATATGAATCACGACTATAAGATACCCGGTTTTGGTTAAACTGCACCGCAAAATGTGGGAGTAGTTAGGAATCTAAATCGTAGGAGACAGACACACAACTTGACTTTTATATATAAAGATATGCACAGGCGTGACTGTGTGATAAGGAACTTACTTCTCAGCCACAAAATTCCGGTTTCAGTCTCACTGTGTGGCACCTTGGGCAAGTGAGTGTCTTCTGGTATAGTCTCAGGCTGACCAAAGCCTTGTGAGTGGATTTGGTATTTGGAAACTGAAAGAAGCCCAGCTGATACGATCAACGGAACAGCTTGCTCGTGAAATTAACGTGCAAGTGGCTGAGCATTCCACAGACACAAGTACCCTAAATGTAGTTCTCGGGGAGATTCAGTGTGACACAGAGAGTGACAAGGCTGGCCCTTTGAAATACAGGCACTACACATTTTTGCCAGTTGAGTGGATTGGAGCAACGTGAAATAAAGTGTCTTGCTCAAGGACACAACCCGTCGCCGGAAATCGAACTCACGACCGTACGATCATGAGCCGAATGCCCCTAACCACTAAGTCACGTGCCTTCACGCGCATATATATATATATATATATATTCATGCGCACATATATATACACACACACATACATATGTGTGTGTGTGTGCGTGCGTGTGTATGTGTGCGTGTGTTCGTCTCTGTGGTTGTCCCCTACCACTGGTTGACAACCTGTGTTGATGTGTTTACATCCCGTAACTTAGCAATTTGACAAAAGTGACCGATAGTATAAGTACCAGACTGAACAAAAAGAGCTAAGTACTGGGGTAGATTCGTTCGACTAAATATACTTCAGGCCGGTGCCATAGCATGGCCGCAGTCTAATGATCGAGACATGTAAAAGATAAAAAAATGCACGTACGTGTTCAATTTATTCTAAGTGTATGTTCTCTATTGGTAGACACAGAAGTGGGTGCTGAAAAGTTCCGGGCTCTAAGGGTGTCGCAAAGGGCTTGGCTGGAGACCCAACATTACAAAAAACAAAGGACCACTGCAATAAGCATATGAATCTGAGGAGGGAATATGTTGAATAAAATCATAATTAACTGATCCTCCTGTATTTTTTTATACCAAAACCCAGGAAATTTTCAGTACTTCCTTGTATTTTAGAAGTTAAAACACTACGAGACACAACTAAACTGCGACTACACACAGAGATTCAAATAATCACAACTAAACGCCATGTCGAATACAAATGAACATCCATTAAATACATGACATGTTTTTATGACTAAACACAACATAAGGCACACATAATTACAAGCTAAACACTATAATAGCGATAGAAGCCATCTTGTTTAAACGCCTACATGAAACACGCACACTCATATACACGCTTGTACGAACAACGCACAAGGATACACGTATATACACACGTAAAGAAAAAATGATTCTTCCATAGCTATAAACACAGACATAATTTTCCTAAGCTAAATATCACCATATACATTCATACACACACACAGTCGCGCGCATACGCACACACATTTGCATAAATTAATCCCAAATAAGCACAACGATAGACACACCACAGTTCGCATTGCTCTCTGTATTACTGTATGATAATCACGTGAACATAAGAGTTCGTTTACCTTATAAACATGGCAGCACTAGCTTCTATTTTAATGCTGTAAGTAATAAGTAATAATATGTTAGATACAACTTTTCTTTTAAATAACTGTATAAGCAATCTCTCTCTTCCTCCAAAATCTCTATTCATTGCTTGCTTGCAAGATGCGTTATCAATAGTATTATCAACTTCTATTTCTTTGAATCTCCATTCGCTGATTCCCACTGAAGATATTATCAGTACACAAGAGAATATAAGGTACCCTACGGTCATAAACACTATTTATAAAAACAGAGTCATGCCGATTCAAGTTCAAAGAAAATTCCCTGTCTTTTGTAAAACGCAAAATTAAAATGTTGAATCCAAATTTTAATAGGCAGGACCGTATTTTTCCCCATAGCAACAATGTGCCAATGACAAACCTAATGTAGTTTTTATATGGGAAGGACACTTTCTTTACACACTAGATTAGGAGAAATTGGATTATTATTATTATTGTTATTATTTTTTATTGTTTAATTTTTAAACACTAGCTCAATCGCCCTTCAACATCAAATCAAATCAAACTGCCATATAGCCAAGCAACCACTCAGTTTTAAATCACGTGTTTTTAATTCATTTTTAATGTATGGAATCGTCTGTAAGAATTACACATCTGAAGGTCTTTTAATGCTTCCATAGTTATTTTTAATGGCTCATTCTATAGAACTGTGCTGCTAACGTGTGAGTCGTAGTAGCTAAAGCTAATGGTTATTTCTGGTACTTTATATTTGCGATATAAGGCTGTGACACATGGCATCCCTTATATGACGCTAATTACCTCCTTCCCACCCACCCACCCACCCCAAAAGGAAACGAAAGCAACAAACAATATTGAAATCTAACGATGTCAACTCTGCCATATTTCTGTTTGGAATTTGTTGCAAGAAGTCGATAATTACAAAATATTTTCAATAGTCGCACATACTTAAAACACTTTTTTCTATCGACTACTTATATATTTACTAGTCACAGAATATAAATTAAACCAGGATTACTGGATCTTATTTTACTCCCTATTATTATTTGTCGATATTGTTCTTTAGTTCAAGATGGGCCATTTGTCCGTAAACTTTTAATGAAAGTAATTCCAGTCGTGATCACCCCACTGATTATTCAGCTTTAGTACATCTAGCTCTATGCTAGTCAACAAGTTTTTCTTGAAGTAATGTAAAAAATTGACCCTTGTTTCTAAGGAGAGCTTCCCAGTTGCATCAGAGTATCGTTTTGGGGCACATAATCAGTTATTGAAGAGGTGTAATATAGTCAGGTACGTCTAATCCTGTACATTTCTAGTACTTAGTCTATCAAATCTTGGGGAGGAACGAAAAGCAAAGTCCACCATAATGTAATTAGAAGTGAAAATGAAAGAAGAAGAAAGTATGTACAGTAAGTCTTTGAGTAAGACATTCAATATTCTGGCTAATTCCTGGTCCATGTTGCTAAGTATATAATATTGATTTCTTTGGCTCAGACGTAAAGCTTCATATTTTTCTGATGGAGGAAAATATTCAGTGGCAGTCGTGTCGATCTTAAGTGTATTTGTAATGGAAGCAACATTAAATTACTTTAATGAGAAAACAGGGACCAAGTGGCAGCCATTTTTGCCAGCAGATAACTCCATTCTTCAGAAATCACAAATAATAGTATAAAAGAATTTTTTTTGACGTTCTAGAAATTTATGTATTTAGATGGAAGAAAACACGAATCATAAAATTAGCTACATATCTTCAGCGAAAAGTCTTAAACTGAGAGTAAGAACTGTATATTAATCACCGCTTCGCCGGAAGTTTATCTCATTCTCTATGGAAGTCTTAAACACTAAACAAAATATTCTTTCTTTTTTTAAACCAAGGCGCGACTCTAATGTTTGAAGAAAAAGCGATATAATCAGCAATATATACCACAGTTTAATATGAAATATTTATACATACATCCATAATTGACTTAGTTTTTAACTTAAAACATTGAAAGCGTGAATTGAATACAGGAAAACACGAAATTTGACATTATATCATTACTGTAAAGCTTTACCTTTACTGAAGTAGGAGGTTGTGATGTTCATCCTTATATCAAATGCATCGGGGGGAATGTTATTTAAAATGGTTTTAATACGGGGCTGAAACTACTCAAAGGTTTTGGCTGCGCGCCATAAAATAATATTAAAATATTGACTAACGTTTTATTTCTGAAAGTTCACCGTTATATAATTGCAACAATGGTATGTTTTCCGATGAGGGTTATCGGAGGCATGATTATTGCTAAGTGAAAACTATAAATATAATTTTATGAAGTTTCAAAACATTTCAGTAACGACTTCTGTCTGATATAAACCGAATAACAAGAGATTTACTCGATGTGTTTATGATACTGAAACAAATAAAACCATAAGCGCAATTCATATATCTTAGTTCTATATCTTTCTAGATTTTCTTGCTTTTTGACTTTCATAAAATTGTCTCCGTCTTTTTGAGTTGATGACATCTTGTTATTATCTCCCTTTACAGCTTTTATGCGGCTATTCTTTCCAATATAGAATCACTAGCAGTATCGCCCGGCGTTGCTAGGGTTTGTTTCGACCCTTTAGAATTGGAATTTTTGAAAAGTAAAAGTTTTGCATTATGTTGCTTGTTATTCTCTTTAAGTGAACATTTTTCTGGTTGAAATACACCGAAAAATGGCGTCATAGCAGAGAAAAAATCGTAAAAAATAGGGATTTTCATAGAAAGAAAGCACCTTTTTTTATGTAAATAAATTTTGGTGTTAACATGGTCCGATTTGAATTTTTTCTTCTACGGAAGCAAGAGCAAGCCTTCTTCTATCATACCATTAATTTTGGTCAACTAGCGCCGCAGGGTCTCAGAGGAGATAGTGTTAGTTGAAAGCTACCAAACCTGCCACACACACACAAACCTTCAGCTTTATATATATATAGATTTGCAGTATATTTTACTTAACGTTTTACTTTTTACTTGTTTCAGCCACTGGACTGCGGTCAAGCTGGGGCATCGCTTTGAAAAAGTGAAACAGTTTACAATTGTTTATTCTCTTATGTCACAGGAGGCGCCTTCTTACCAAAGACAAGCAAAATGATCATGGAATTGAATTCAAGCACGGGCGAAGGAGAGAGAGGGCTTGTGATTATGACTTTCTCAATCTGCAATAAATAGTAATGTATCTCAAATTGCTCCTTATCATCTTGGTGGTCCTTTGTTCTTTGTACGTATATAAAAGCGAGGATGGTCACAACTGGAATACAGGTGGGTATAAGTCAAGTCTGCTTCATCAGGACTGAAATGGAACTAAACAACAACAACAACAACAGCGGTACCACTAGTAACGGCAACGCCACCGGCATCACCACCAGCAACATCATCAACAGCAACAACAACAATAATAATAATAATAACAACAACGACAACAACAACGAACATAATTTTAAATGGTGTTCTCATAGAGTGACGCGTCTCAACATATCTAACATGCATATTTTAATTGCAAGACGAGTAGATTTGATATTCCGTGTGATTAGGTTATTGTTTAACTCACCGATACATTCACGGGTCTCTCTATATAAATACATACACGCATAAATACATACAAACAAACATACATACATACATACATTCATACATACATTCATACATACATACATACAAACATATATATATATATATATACATATATATATATATATATAATATATATATATATATATATATATTATATATATATATATATATGTGTGTGTGTGGATTTGTGTGTGTATGCGTGTATGTGAGTATGTGTGTGTATGTGTATATATATTTTTCTGTGTGTATATGTATGTGTGGTCGTGTGTGTATATATACATGTGTGTATACGTGTATGCATGTGAGTGTGTGTATGTATACATACATGTGTATGTGTAGATATGTATATGTATGTGTAAGTGTATATATATGTATATATATGTGTGTGTATGTATGTGTGTATGTATATGTATATAGGTTTGTATGCGTGTGTATATATGTATACATATGTGCATAGGTATAAGTGAGAATCTCCTTATTTACCTAAAACTCTATTCCCCTTTTTTTATATATATATTTTTTTATTTTTTTATTTTTTTATTTTTTTATTTATTCTTCTATCTAATTTAACACTGACTCCTTGACCACTCCCCCAAGTATGATATTTTGCGCTATGCCTACCCCAAAAAGTCCCCCACCAACACCCCTTTAAACCTGCCTAAATGTATAAATGCCAATACAATTCTTGTTAACTAGCTTCCTGAAGATTTCTCTTGAATGAAACAGTTCTAGTCCTGTAGAAGCTCCTTCTATATAATAATTAATTTTACTCTGCTATGTATTGAGTACCTTATTTACTGTGGTTAACCCCGAATCAACCCGGGACCTACATATATTTACATATATATATATATATATATATATATATATATTTATATATATACACATATATATATATATGTATGTATATATACATACATACATACATTCTTACATACATTCATACAAACATACAAACATATATATATATATATATATACATATATATATATATATACATATACATATACATATATATCTATATCTCCATATATATACATACATATATACATATACATATATATCTATATACATATATATCTATATCTCCATTTATATACATACACATATACATATATATCTATATCTATATCTATATATATATATATATATATATATATATAAGCATGTATTTATATATGCATTCACACACACACAAGTGTATGTGTGTTTGTGTGCGAAAACGTATATATATATATCTTCTCTTGTTGATTTGGCATAACTACATGGAAGAATCTATAGCTGCTAGTTGGCTGTGAATCATTAGATACGTATTGTGAAGACAACATCGACTACAGAGGAATTAAGCAGAACCTGGGAAATTTTTCAAAAAATAATGAGGCAATCACTATACCCTTTAATTACCTGTTTATTAATCCATCTGCTGATTTCCTTCCGGATAACATCCTGCTGTTCTTGTTTTACCGCCTTGACATCCAACTATGACAGTAATTACAAATAATTGGTTGTATTACCTTAATCAGCAAAACTGCACGATTCATTTTGTTAGTTATCGATTGCCTCTTCTCTAAAACCATAATGATACATAGCAACAGATATTGCTGCCAAGAACAACTCGATTCTAAACATCGCACACAAACAAGCGCGCGTAGTATTTTCACTTGCTTAAGAAATATAGCTGTATCTTATTTAAATGACATAGGCCTATTTACTTCTTAAATACTGCACCTCAGATTACACAAACACAAACACACACCTACACATACTCACGCACCTACGCATGTGCATACATACGCATGCCCACAAACTAATAAAAAAACAAAAACATTTGTTTATTCTAATAAACATATGTGCATATGTAATGCCTGCGAATGTTAAAATAATTAATCAAATAGCTATTGAAGAGTTTACTGGAGAATATTTGCGTATATAATTTATAATTACATCGGGATATACATGTAAAATGAGCAAACTCGTTTATGATATTGTTTACAAGTATTATGTAGTTATATGTACATACATACATGCATACATACATACATACATTCCTGCAATACAGACACGCATATTTCATAGACACTGATATACATGCGTGTGGAGGCGCGTGGTTTAGTAGTTAGGGTTTTGAACTCATGATCAAAAGGTTGTGGTTTCGACTCCTGGACCGGGCGATGCACTGTGTTCGTGAGCAAAACACTTCATTTTTCACGTTGCTCCAGTCCACTCAGCTGGCAAAAATGAGTAACACTGCGATGGACCGTCGTCCCGTCCAGGCGGGGAATTTCTACGCCACTGAAACCGGGAAACCGGCCCTTATGAGCCTGAAATGGCTCGAGAAGGAACATTTTATCTTTTATTTAATATACATGCATATATACATACACATATATATTTCTTTACTACCCACAATGGGCTAAACACAGAGGGGACAAACAAGAACAGACAGACGGATTAAGTCGATTACATCCGGCGGAATTTGAACTCAGAACGTAGCGGCAGACGAAATACGGCTACGCATTTCGCCCGGCGTGCTAACGTTTCTGCCAGCTCGCCGCCTTATATACATACACATATTAACATGCACATGTAAAAATATGAATACAAACACACATACATATATGCATACAAGAAGTGCATGCTGTATTTACAGCTGGTGGGTTAGACCTGAAAGTGTTTCGATTGTATTTGTCGCTGAGTGGGTGGTTATTCATGGTATGCGTGTGAGCGTGTGTGTATATGTATTTTTTAAATTCTTTTTCTTTTATTCTTTTACTCGTTTCAGTCATCTGACTGCGGCCATGCTGGAGCACCGCCTTTAGTCGAGTAAATCGACCGCAGGACTTATTCTTTCTAAGCTTAGTACTTATTCTATTGGTCGCGTTTGCCGAACCGCTAAGTTACGGGGACGTCAACACACCAGCATCGGTTGTCAAGCGATGTTGGGGTGGGGTGGGGTGGACAAACACAGACACACAAACATATACACACACGTACATATATATATATATATATACATATATACGAGGGGTTTCTTTCAGTTTCCGTCTACCAAATCCACTCACAAGGCTTTTGGTCGGCTCGAAGCTGTAGTGGAAGACACTTGCCCAAGGTGCCACGCAGTGGGACTGAACCCGGAACCATGTGGTTGGTAAACAATCTATTTACCACACATTCACTCCTACGCATATATGGGAGTTTTTTTATCTTATTATTCTTTTCTTCTTCTCTGGTAATGTATTCGTATATACACAGTAGTTTGAGCCGTTTAGAAGGGAATGTGTATCAGTTTGGAAGTTTGATGGAACAACAGATATTTCTAATTTCATCATATAAGTTTAGAGCAAGACAAATATAGGATATATCTCAGAATGGTGAAAACCCATATTATAATCAAATATAAAGCAAAACTGTTTCCAAAAGTGATATTTGCAAAAAAAGGCACACACAGACGCGCGCGCGCGAGTGTGAATATCCATATGCATACATTACGACAAAATATAAACCAAATAAATAGCAAAATATACAAACTTCTCAGGAATCATAGCCACTCATAATCGCTCATACAATACGAACACCGCTAAGCCACACGATATCTCAAGCCTTCATAACTACGAGAAATCCCAGGCTTGTATGAAACCGTTGGTTATGAAGTTTATCTCTGTCGCTACTGCTTATAATACGCATATGCTCTTGTGCTGTTTGGCACTTCCTATCAGTTACTGCAAATCACTCTAATGGGTAACTTTAAGCGTTGGACCAGCGTTCCTTTCAAGGTTCATGTTAACCTGCCAGCCTAGCTAGTGGGGTGGTATCAATCAAAAGCTAAAACAATGCAAAGAAACGCATTGTGAACAGCGGTGTATAACAGCATCCAATAGTCAATTATTCGATACAGTTATGCAGTGACACACACTCACACATTTGCATATATATATATAATCAAAATAAGCAACAAGAACGACTCCGGTAATTTGGTACGATCGTTTCGTACTACATCATTTTATTAAATATTGTAAGTATTGCAACAGTTTCAAAATGCTGAGCACTCATCAGCCAATTATAGAGGTTTTCGATTAATACAAACATTTTCATATCAAGTGGCAACATTATAGAGAAGGTAGATACATAGACAAAGATGTTGATTTAAATTTTAATGTATATATATATATGTGTGTGTGTGTGTGTGTATGTATGTATGTATGTATGTATGTATGTATGTATGTATGTATGTGTGTATAAGAGCGCTGCAGTTCGTGTGAAGTGTTGTAATATCGAAGAAGGTAAAAAAAGAGAAACTAGAAAGCTTCTGATAATGCGGAGAGTTTTTAAAAACATATATATTTCAGGCGCAGAGACCCATTCTCAGAAGATAAACAGTCTGACCGACGTTTAGAGAGTGACTGCTGCTGCTACATAATACTAGATGATTTGAATGGGTTAAATGAACGACAACATAACTGGACATTTCCCAAACTATTTTTCTTCTAAAGATGGGCTTTTGCCTCTAAAATATACAGGTTTTATAAAACTTACCGCATTGTTATGTTTCTATTTTCTCTTTTTTTTTATCTTCTCCGATGCATACATACATACACACACACACACAGACACACATTAGGTTGTTTTACATGAAATGTCGTATTCGAAAGGTAACAATAAAATGTTTCAGAGGTGTTAGAGAACTGATTTATTTAATCAGAGTATGATCCATGTTCATTGATGACGTTTACCCAACGTTTCTCTATGTCATATATTTCATCTGCAGCAAAACAATTCATCTTTTGCTGTGATAAACTTTCCGAATGCTTCAATTACCTCTTCTCTATTTAAGAATGTTTTATTGCTTATGAAAAGCTCAAAATGCTTAAATAAGTAATGATCAGAAGGAGAGATATCAGGGGAATAGGGAGAATGTTGAAAAATCTCATAATTCAGGTTTGCAACTTTTGGATAGTAGCTTGCGGAGTGTCTGGGCGTGCATTGTCGTGGAGAAAAATTGGGTCATCTCTATTCACTAGTCTGAGTTGCTTCTTTTTCAAATTCTGATGCATACAATTCATTTCCTGGTTATACGATGTTGCTGTTACCGTTTTTCCTTGTTGCAAAAATGAAAAATGAATAACTCCCTTCGCAAACCACCATATAGTGACCACTAACTTTTTAGGGTGCAATGGTGGGTTTGGGTAGTATTTAGGTGGCTCTCCTGCATCTAGTCACTGTCCTGTTCTCCTGCTGTTGTCAAAGAGTATCCATTTCTCATCACAAGTAATGATTTGATGCAAAAATGGCCTTTTTCCAGTCGGGAAAGCAATAAGGAGCACACTCCGAGGCATCCGTTTTTTTAATCTCGTTCGGTCGATGTGGAAGAAACCTATCCGTTTTCTTAACTTTTCCAATTTTTTACAGGTGTCCAAAACCAGTTGTGCGAGATGTTTGGAGTTCTGATGAAAGTTTTCGAACCTTTGTTCTCGGATTTTGTTCAACCAAAGCATTTAATCCATCATGCCGATTAAATGATTTTGGCCAACTCCTTGGTTTATTGTCAAGGCTATCATCTCCTGAACGAGTGCTTTGAAACCTTCTCTGAACAGTTCTTTTGTCAACAAAGCCATTACCAAAGGCCCGCTTGATATTCTGTAGAGTTTCTGGGACAGTGTGACCCAGTTTGTAAAATCACTCGACATAATTTGGTTATTATCATTTTCATAAGGTCTGTGGGTACGAAATTTGTATACCAATATTGTTGGGAAAGATAAAGAGTCAAGATTAAATGCAAGGTGACTGAAGTAATTAAAAATACGACATTTCATGCGGAACAACCTAATATATATGTACGTACGTACGTACGTATGTATGTATGTATGTATGTATGTATGTATGTATGTATGTATGTATGTATGTATGTAAGTATGTATGTATGTATGTATATAAGTATCTATTTAAAAGCCAAAACAGTGTAAGTTTTAAATATTAAATAGTACAGGTCGATGGTTATACTGTTACCAGGTATTTCAATATTTCAGGGTTACAGCCCTTTCTTCAGGAAATTCACGGAGAAAAAGTATTGTTATCTATCAACCAAGTAACAGTACAAACCGTCGACCTCTGTTATTTTTTTATGCGCCCTTTTCAAGTATTATGTATGTAGCCAGGCTCATGGGCCCGGTTTCCCGGTTTTTATGGTGTATGTGTTCCCCGCCCCCAGCTGGACGGGACGCCAGTCCATCGCAGCGTTACTCAAGAAACAGGAAAAGAGAGTGAGAGAAAGTTGGGGCGAAAGAGTACAACAGGGATTGCCACCACCCCCTGCCGGAGCCTCGTGGGGCTTTAGGTGTTTTCGCTCAATAAACACTCACAACGCCCAGGAATCGAAACCGCGATCCTCCGACCGCGAGGTCCGCTGCCCTAACCACTGCGCTATTGCGCCTCCACGGCCTCTGTTATTAATAAAAAAATTATGCATTTATATATATCAAAGTTACATATATGTATGTATACGTATTTGCAACTTTGTTTTTTGCTATCGCACAATTGTGTAAATTTTTGTGAATGAAATTTTGAATGTATGTTCTCTGTTGCAACTTGGTATCCAAAACAGAAGTATGTTTCTTTTCATTCCACTTTGAATTTGTCTAGCAAGAGACTTCATCTTAGACAATGTGTTGAAATTTAAAGATTTACTTCATACAAAACTCGATTTAGCTACTTCAGAAAAACACAAAATCTTGTTAGATTCACTTGAAGTTTTAATGCTAGTAGCATTAAAATTTGGTGCATCGCCTCGAAAAATTTCAGTTGAAAGAATCGGCTTGAATACTTAATTTTCAAGCCTGATTCCTATTCTATCGACCGATTTTGGCGAACCGCTAGGTATATATATATACGACGGTATACTTTCAGTTTCTGTCTACCACATCCACTGAAGAATATTTGGTTGGTCTGATGCTATGGGTTAGTGTCTTCTAAGACACTAACCCAAGGAAACATGCAGTAGGACTGAACCCGGATCCATGTGTTTGCAAAGCAAACTTCTTACCACCAGCCACGCTCTTCACAATGTCAATATATTAACATAATATTTGGTTCAGTACAGTTTTCTGGGTCGAGTAAGATTTTTCCCTGTAAAGCTTCCTTCTGTATTAAAAAGTAAACATACATAAAAGGAGAAAAATAATAAAATGGAAAATAAGAATGGTAGAATGAACTAAAGAAATCCTAACCGAAAAGGCCTTACCTTTCAAAGTATGCGTCTAGATTTAGTTCCAGAGCAAGACCTTCGCAGTGATATTTACGAGAAGCAATGAACTTAACATGTTGTTTACCTTTTTAATCACAATTCGCTGGCTTCTGTCGACAGATGGTCCTTATGAAGTTTTAAACTTTTGAAACAAGTCGTCGAATCACGAATAGACATCAATGCACTTCAGATACACAGATACACACTCACACACACGCACGCACACATACACACACACTCACTCACTCACACACACACACACACACACACACACACATACGCACACACATATTCTCTCTCTCTCTCTCTTACTCACATAGGTATATAGATATAAATGTATGCGTACATATATATAAGAATCTGCACGCAAACATATATAAATGTATGTATGTATATATGCATGTATGTATGTATGTATGTGTCTATCTATCTATATATGTAGGTATGTTTATATATATGCGTGTATATATGAACCTAGATACCTTTATACATACATACATATATATATATATATACATACATATATAGACACACATATTTGCAAACAAGCATATAAACATATTAATGCATATATTTATGTATGCGTATATGTATTTGTATATTCACACACACAAACACACACACACACACACACACACACTCACATACACACTACATACACACAAAGTACATATGTGTGCAGTGTCTTTGTACGTTTGTAGACACCCGTGTCTAGAAAAATACTTGAACATATCTCAGTGTTTTTCTCTGCTATGTGCATGTTTATTTCTGCATCAATGTATGAAAATTTATAACTACTACAGTGCGACGATGTCAAGGCATTGATGTTATGAATTCATATATCATACATAGCTGTTTCTATCTATATTAAAGGTCACCTGTTTATGTAAACATTCGTATAAATAATTATAGACTTGAAATAATTCCTAACTAGAGAACAGGAAATGCTTCATATCTATTTCCTTTCTTTCGTACAGAATAAATAGTTTTGGCTTTCCATACCTTTCCCATAAATGCATAATTTTATTCATGCTTATACTTACCACCATGTCAATATCTTGGCGTAAAAACTTCACACGTGTTAAAATGAAATCCTGTTAAACACGCAAATTGTTATTAACATAATATTTACATATGCAGCACATATTTATATTTTATGTAGCTTATTTTCAGTTTGATCGGATTTCTATGTTTACTGCCGCATGAAGCACAACCTTTAGAGAGAATGTATACTTTTACTATTTTCGTTCTCAGTGTGATAGTAGAAATAACTGACACAGTAGGTGTCGGTTTTTTATAGGTTCAAATTGAAGTCAGGGCAATTTAGATTTTATTTATATACCCAAAATCGAAGGATTATATATATATATATATATATATATATATATATGTGTGTATGTATGTATGTATGTATGTATGTATGTATGTATGTATGTATGTATATATGTATGTATATATGTTATTTACTGTTTCGTACTTAGTCAATGTGTAATGGAGGCACATGGCCTAGTGGTTAGAGCATCAGACTCGGGGTCGAGGGATCGCGGGTTCGAATCTCAGACCGGGCGATGTGTGTGTTTATGAACGAAACACCTAAGCTCCACGCGGCTCCGGCAGAAGGTAATGGCGAACTTCTGCTGACTCTTTCGCCACAACTTTCTCTCACCCTTTCCTCCTGCATCTTGCAGCTCACCTGTGACGGACCGGCGTCCCGTCCAGGTGGGGAACCTATACGACAAGGAAACCAGGAAACCGGTCCTTATGAGCCAGCCGTGGCTCGAGAAGGAACAAACAAACAAACTTAATAATGTGTACGTAGTTGAAGTATCGACGTAAGTGCATGTATAATTAAAGGCGTTTACTTTGCAAGCATGTAGACCCAAGTTCGGTCTCACAACATTGTCCACTGCAAAGATGTTGTCTCAACAGATCAGGAATTAATAAGAATAGGACGCCGATATAAGAGTAAATAGAATTTGATCGCTAAGAACATGCTTCTTCTTGTTCTTAAACTGGTTGGCTATTTATTTCGCAAGATATATTTATTATGCTGAGCGTAGTAACAGCTGTGGATCGTTGATATTTGCAATAAGTTTAGAACTGTTGGCCGTTATTATATACCGTTGAAATTTAATTCTATGGCGAAGAAACTAACAGGAGATGTCTTGGAGAAAGACTTTCATAACGTACTTTTGGCTTTCTTTACTTTTGGGTCTAACATAAAGGTACAGTCGCTTTGTATGTATTCCATTTAGGAGTATTACATTTATAGAAAAATAGGCGCAGGAGTGGCTGTGTGGTAAGTAACTTGTTTACCAACCACATGGTTCCGGGTTCAGTCCCACTGCGTGGCACCTTGGGCAAGTGTCTTCTACTATAGCCTCGGGCCGACCAAAGCCTTGTGAGTGGATTTGGTAGACGGAAACTGAAAGAAACCCGTCGTATATATGTATGTATATATATATATATATATGCGTGTGTGTGTTTGTGTGTCTGTGTTTGTCCCCCTAGCATTGCTTGACAACCGATGCTGGTTTGTTTATGTCCCCGTTACTTAACGGTTCGGCAAAAAGAGACCGATAGAATAAGTACTGGGCTTACAAAAAGAATAAGTCCCGGGGTCGAGTTGCTCGATTAAAGGCGGTGCTCCGGCATGGCCGCAGTCAAATGACTGAAGCAAATAAAAGAGTAAAAGAGAGTAAGCCATATCTATTAAAGCCATAGTAGTGTTGAACAATTATAACTCAAATACTGTTAAATTTATATTTTGTTATGCAACAAAATATTGTTGCCATGTTTGATAAATTTTAAGATACTATTTCAAACATCATGAAAGGTCTGTTTGACTAGTTCGAAAACATAGCGATATGTCGGTTAATCAGACGTAGGCAGCGATGAAATTCGCTTAGCTACTAGGATTTGCATTCAATTGATGATATGAGTTCTTTCGGTTCAAAGATGGCTTAATACATTGCAAGGCACGTTTACGTAGATGCACCCTATTATATAAAGACTTGCTGAATCGTATACGGAGTAAGCAGTCGCAAACATCAAAGTTATGACCAGCAATTATTCTACATACAAAAGAACTGAATCAGAATCTGTTACACTGCTAGCAGGGCCATCTTAAAGCATGGACACACTGGAAAGTTATCCTGGAGGCTCACAGGTCTAGAGACCCAGTTTTAATTTATATATGCTGTGGCCTGCCATCAAATAATACTATAAGGTCTTGTGCACTGACTGGCCTGGGGATCTGTAACGATGCTAAGATGGCCCTAACTAGTAGTGCGATAAGAGAAGAAAGTGGACTATCTGGGTTTCCCGCAGGCGATATATCTTATGATACTGAATTGAATATTTGAAGTAAAATGTCTCTAATATATGCTTTCTCTTTTGCTTTATATATGTTCTTTTATCAACGTTCTTTTGAAGAATAAATGTTTGTTATTTTGTTTTATTCCGATATGTATATATATACATATATATACATATATACATATACATACATATATATATATGTATGTATATATATATATATTATATATATATATATATACATAACTATATTTATATACATATATATATATGCATAAATATATTTATATACATATATATATACATACATATACATATATATACACACACACAGACAAATATATATAAATATATACATAAATATTTTTATATACTTATATATATATATACATACATACATAAATACATGCATACATATATATATGTATGTATATGTATATATATATATAAACGTACGTATGTGTATATATTAAATTCCTTCGTTCACATATTTACTTGTTAATCTACATTCGTAAGTTGCTTTAAACTTGAAGTGATTGATGTAAAACCGTAAAAAAAAGTCACAACCAAAAATATATTTCCTATATCTTCGTTTTTTGGAACAGTTTCAATGCTCAAGTAAAAGTTCTGTTGTTTTTCCTTTGAATTAAAAAAAATATGATTATATGATTCGAAGGGGTTTTTGAATATTGTTTATTGACGGATATTTTTGACAGTGCATATGTAAGGAATTCGGGAGACAAACACTGTGTAAGAGGCCACCGCGTGCATATTTATACGCATATCTGTATCTGTGTGACTGAGTACGTGTCTATATTTAGGTTTTCACCGGCCTTAAAACTTATGGAATCTTTGTTGTCTGCCATTATGCTACAAAATTTAGGAGTTCGATAAAATTAGTGATAGAATAAAGGAGTCTGCATTGAGTCTACTGGGCCATGAGATCGAAGCTAATCCGGTTTTCTTTATACTTTAAGAGACTGAGAACACACTACTTCAAATGAACCAGACGCCAGACCGTCATCAATTTATTTACACATGCCGCTGATACTCCTTTTCATGTGAGTGAATTAGAACAATGTGAAACGTGGCTTGCACATGAATATATTGCACCTACAGCCCTAAGAATATCACGCAAGACCCGATGGTCTAAAGCTCAGCACTCCAGCCTTCAAGGAACAGGTCTTCATTGTAAAAGAATCGCCAAATAACAAAGAATCTCATACACACACGCACACACACACACACACACACATATATATATACACCTACATAAATGCATATAGTATGAATAATAATTATCATTAGTTTTGTTGTTGTTGTGGTTGTCGTCGTCGTTGTTTTGTTGTTATTTTTCTTCTTCTTTTTCTTCTTCTTCTGTTTTACTTCTCTGAACAGTCAGTCTTGTTTGCTCTGGTAGATTCTGTGAGAACGGACAGCAGCCAGCCGTAGGAAGTCTCACAGGGTCTCTTTCAGTATTTGGTTGTTCATTATCGTGGGCGGCATCCAACATCCAAGTACGAATCTCAAAATCATAGCTGTCCTTAGCAAAGCAGTTTTTGGGGGTTTGTTCTACTCTCATGTCAATTCTGATTTCTTTGGCCTATTTCTCTAATTGGTTCAGAGTGTCCCTACAACTACTGGAGTGACAGACACTCTCTTCATAGTCCGCATTCTTGCAATTTCGTCTTTTAGTAGTCTGTACTTTGCAATCTTTTCTAGTTTTTCGTCATTTATGCCTACATCGCCTAGTATTGCCGTATCTATGATATTGGATTCCTTCTTTCCTCTACTTACCTCAATATCTGGTCTCCGAGCCTCGATTAGGGAGTCACAATGGATTGCAAAATCCCACAGTATCTTATGTTCCTTGTTCTCTGTGACTCCTTCTGGTTCATGTTCGTACCATTTCCGTGCTCTGTTCAAGCACATAGCCTCCAGTGGACGAACTTAACCACATTATTGTACCTCCAGTTGTAGTTTTTTTGGTCCAGCTTGCTACACTCACAATATGTGAGATTGTTTCGTTTCTGCTGCTACACACCCTACAGAGGTGCGATTTGCTATTCTTATCAATTTAGAACTTGGTCTAATTAGTTCTCAGAGCTTGTTCCTGGTCGCTGCATATCAATTCCTTAGTGCATCCTTTCAAATCACTTTTAGTTAGCCATCTCCAAGTGTTGGTCTTGTCTTTTCCTTCGATTCTCCGAGGTTTTACCCATGCATCGATTTAATTTTCCAGTTATTTACTCTTTCTTCTTCATTATGTTTCATAAATGTTTGTGGGTGCATCGCATTTTCGGTAGATAGTATATTGTTAATTCTAACCGCGGCAAGCTAGGATTCATTCTGCTGCTTAATGTACCAACCCTGACTGTTCTCGTTGATAATACAAATTTTGCATCCGATGAAACCTCCTCCACCCCTGATTCCTGTCTGTCAGAATTGCTTTTGGGGTGTAGCTCCTTGTTAATTGTCATCCCTTTTCCAGTTTTCCTGTCCATTTCCTCATGTTCGTTCTTCATCCACCTAACAACATCAGCGCCGTGTCGCATTAAGGAAACATCCGATGCATTTATTGCTCTGATTTTGTTTTTTTTCCATTGAGTCTACTTCCCATAATTAATTGAGGTGGATTGACTCTACTTTGAAGGATTTTACGGGACACTTCCCATAATTAACTTGGTTCTTCTGAGATATTCTCGCCTAGAGCTTTCCTTCATTTCATTTTCCTTGATTTTGTCGTATTCTAAAATTCCCAAATATATTCATTAGTCTCAATATCCTTGATTTTCTCGTTATTGAGTAGCTCTACACCATCAGACGACATTACTTTGCCTCTTTGTATTATAAGTATACCAAAGATTTTAGTCCCCAATTCCCTTCCGATATCCTTACTAAATATCTGCACTGTTGAAACTAGGCTACTCATTTCACGTTTGGGCTTTCTAAAGATTTTCAAGTCATCCATATATAACAAATGATTTAATTTTCCCCCACATTTCAAGGTGTACTCGAATGTCACTTTCCGTAGTATCTGTGTGCGGGGTGTAATACAAATCACAAACAGCAATGATGATAGGCTATCTTCTTGAAAACTGTATTCCAGTTTTTCATTCATTTCCTAATAAAATTTGATGTTATCAGACACCTGTACCCGCTCAAGACTTTCCAAAATCCAGGAATGGGGAACCATGTCATACGCTTTCTTATAATTGATCCGCGTCCAGACTAGTAGGTATTTTTTCTTGCAGTCGTTCAATACTATCCAGTCTATCAGGAGTTGGTATCAGCTTTTCCTTCTGCACCCTTTCTGTTTCACTAGCAGTTTGTCATTCATTTCCAGGAAGTTATACAGATAATTAGATATTATTCCTGTCTTCAGCTTCCACATCAGGGACAGGCAGATGATAGGCCACTAATTATCCACCGCATTGCATCTGCTGGGATCCTTTTGGCAAAGAATTGTTTTACCTGTGGTCAGCCACTTTGGGATTGGTACACCGTTGTTGATCATTTTATCTATTTGCGTGGCTATCCTTCTGTGTAGTGCTGGGAAATTTTTCAGCTAATATCCTTGTAACTGTAAAACTCTACATGGAAACCTGCAGAATAAATCTGAAAGAGATAGAAATTAGATGCACGTTATAGAGCTCAGCGGAAAAGATCTTGCTATAAAGCCATCTCCGCCTTTGAGGTAGTCTGAAGAAAAAATATTCTAGCATAGAGCAACCTACCCCTAGACGACCGTGAGTACCATTGCATCCCGGATAGGTCAGAATGCTCACATGAGATGACACAGCAGTGATGGCTGTCTTGCTGAACACTCATTCGTCAAAACGACAAGAGAGTGCAAAGCAGTAAAATATATACATATATTTTTTATCGTATTTTACAAGAGGGATGTCAGTTGACTTCGAAACATCAACACGCTAGTCACAGTCGAGCAGTCCGACGAAGCCTAGGAAGCCACTGACACACTTGTGCTTGTAAAAGTATCATAAATATGAACTGTTCATAAAGCATTGAGTAATTCAGTTTAATGTTTGTTTTTATTATAACTAGAAAGAAAAACAAGTATGAGTATGTATTCACAGACACACATACACAAACGCACACACATATGTATATGTGTTCGTGTGTATGCATGTGTGTATACATATGTATGTATGCATATACAGGTATGTGTATATATATATATATATATATATATATATATATATGTTGCTGCGTCATAGTATGGCCGTAGTCCAATGATTGAAGCTAGTAAAGACTAAAAGAGTATTAGATATTTTAGTAGCAGCTTTCATTTCAATTCCTTACATTGTCAGACAGTGAATTAATAGCCATAGAAAAGTCAGAGCAATGTTCAAAAGCGATGTAGAAATGGTCTGGAAATGGATAATTATATATGCATGTATTGGCTGACACGTATACTCTCAAGCGATCTTTACTTAAATATAAAATCAAACTTAGTAAAAGTTTATAGTTGTTATCGTCTGTAAACTTGAGACTTGGCAAAGCTGATATTGATGCCAACGATAGAGATAAGATTAAAAGAATTACGTTGTCTATTCTAGTACCTCGTATTTCTAACTTAAAATCCCACTGACTTCTAATTCGTCTTTTACTCCGCCCATTTGTATTGAGCACCATAAAGCAGAATTAATGGCGCCGGACAGAAGAATGGTGCCGACCAGCATACGGTGATGACTGGTAAACGAAGTAGTGTTATTTCAATTCGTAATTGCGTCCAGGACAATTCATTTAAGACGTTAACACCTTTTGGAAACTTAATTTCCTTAGCATCCTATTTGTCTTTCAACGAAATTATATGTAGTTTTCAATCAACGATTTGCTAAAAATATGAAGCAAAGTCTGTTAAAGCTGACTCTATTGCTTTTAAATAGGAAGATTACATTGTCCAAAGTTGTGCCGGTAAGCAAAAACAAAAGCGAAAAGAAAGCGCGATGGGCATTGATAAAACGCATTTGGTAGTAAGTCTGTTCAACCAGTGTTCATACGAGGCCAAACAATGACATTCTCCTCTTCCTCCTCGCTATCCTCCTCCTCCTCCTCCCCCTCCTCCTCCCCCTCCTCCTCCTCCTCCTCATCATCATCGAAACACAGCAAATATACCAATAATTCATTACAACCAGCTCAATCTATTTTTTCATACTTAATTACGCTGTATCTAATTACACTTCCCAGCTCTACTGTTTGCTGCCGCATATATAACGGTGTCTGATTTTAGAATACGGCCAGCGGTTTTGAGAGGAGGAGAAATTATACCATTTGATCCCAGTGTTCGACTGGTACTTTATTTAATCGACCTCGGTGAATTTTGAACTCAGAACGTAATGAGCTGGAACAAATACAACCATGATCCCCTTTATAGTACATTGCAGAAGCGAAGATATATGTAAAATTTACTGCTTACCTCATATTCTACTAGTTTCCTTAGATGAACATGGTTGGAGATTAACCATTTCGATACGGAAATGTCTGAGCCTATCCTTAATTCCATGATACAAATCTATTTTAAAATGATGTGAATAAGAAAACTTTCCATCGAAATTGCACGTTAATTTATTAAGCTCTAGTTTAATAATGGCGAATTAATTAACTGAAACAAAAGCAATGCATTTCAAATGTAAATATGATAGAAATTGTGTTAAGTAATAGATTTATAATATCCATAAAAACGAGTAAGATATAATCAAATTAAGTCTGAAATACTGATCAATTCTTAATGTAGCAACTCCAAAATGATTGAATGAAAACTAAAGTCAATCTGAGCGAGATTTGAGCTCTGAGCCAAAATAGTCAGCAACGAAACAGAACCAGGCATTTTATACTGCGCTTTACTAATTTTAACATTCACTGCTTTCTAGGAATCAAATATAAGATTTCTTGGAAATATTACACAAATACAAATATTTTCTGGCAAATATAAATATCATGTCTGAGTAAACCATTTTATATTGAATGTAAAGTTACATTTTTATCTGTGAATATGGTAGCACAGTTTTTGAAGTTCATTCATATAAAAATAAAATATTCTACGTGAGATGACACTTTAAGAAATTAAACCAACTGGTTTTAATAATTTGGTTGGCAATATTTCTGTACGCACGCCAGTTGTTTATAATTCGCCCGTCCGTCTTTATACAGGCTAAATATCACGGGATTTACGATTTTACCAGCACTTCTTCATTGATTAGTATTGCACACCTTCTTTTACGTTATGTGGGCTTAAACTCAAAGCCAGACAACTATTCAATTCTGTATTGAATCTTTGACTTCTTTTTCTCAGTCCCTGATTAAATACAGCTACTAAAGTTGTTATTTAGTTGCATCACTGTGGACGAAACTTTTTGATAACAATGTCTTTGAAAAGACTAGACGCACCCAATTTTCACCAATGTATATTCAGGAAAATATGTTTTTAGTGCGATAAAAGTTATGAAAAGTCCAACTTCGCATGTAGATGAATGTTTTGGTATATATTATGCCATCAAAAACGCTAGTTATCTTTCCGTAGTAACTGGGAAATCGATTCTTCCAGAGAAGCTAAAAGGGAGTTTGTCGGAAATTACTTAGTCTTTTATTATGTACAACTTTTCCATTTCTCATCCGTGAATTGATGAGAGTAATACATCTTACCTTGCTTTGTTCTAAGTGTGACTCATCTAGTCAATAATGGTTTTTCGTTTGTTCAGTATTATGTATAAGGATTTAACAAATATTTGGATTTTGTTGATAAACCACATCACCGTTTAATGGAAAGATACATGGGTTGTAAAATACTTTTAATCTGCAGAATATAGCATTCGGTTCATTTAGTGAATGGAGGAAAACATGAAAAGCAATTCATTACTTAAAAACTTCAGATCACAAACAACAAAAGTGAAACGCTACATGCTTCTCTATATATGTCATCGTATGTGACATCGCACATTTTATCGAATCCGTTCTAATATTTTCTGATTCATATCATTCACAATGCTGCCTCCTTTGATAAAGACAGAATAAACACTTAGAAAGATTGACATACGCTGAGTATATTTGTTTATTGAATGTGCATTTATTGAGGAATGTTAGAAAACAATATTTCACTGTTCTCAAATGACCCTATCTAGAAAGGTATCTATCAAAAGATGAAGGAAGTAATTATTTAGTTAGCATCAATTAGTACAGAAACCAGTAGCACGTCGAGGCTTTAACCATTTTCTTTGATCATTATTAATGTAAGAATACAAATATTACATATTAATTCTCTTTTCGTGAGAATAAAATGGCAATGTTCATTCGAATATCGCAAAGCCAGTATCAAACTTTGTAAATGTTCTCAAGTCAAAGAGTTATTAATGAAAACCATCCAACTAAAATAGAAAGATTTTCTATTATATGACTTTATCAAAATAAAATTGGACAGGACGGACTTTTCTACACAGAAAGTCACTCAGATTAATGGAACATCTATTATGATGTGCATCTTAAACAAAATTATAACTTTTAAGTATTTCATTCTGTGTAAGGAAAATGTAGCAAAATCTCTAATCAATGGAACCACATCGATGTCCATGTCGCTTTGACTGAGCACGACCAATCTTTGAAAGGTTATATAATCCGATTGCAACAATTCCTTTCGTTGTCCTTCCATTCCAATTGTTTCCTCACACGATATCAATACATTGAATTACTTTGAAATGTTATCGGCGTTTCTAACTTTCTTACTTGACATTTTAGTCTAATGCTTTTTCTAAAATATTCTAAACCAACCAACAATGAATTTTGCTATATAAAATAAGAACTGCAATTCATATATATATATATATATATAATATATATATATATATATATATATATATATATATTATATATATATATATATATATATATATATATATATATATATATATATATATATATATACATATATACATACATACATGCATATATATATATATATATACATACATACATAATACATGCATACATACATACATACATATATACATACATACATACATATATATATATACATACATACATACATACATACATATATACATACATACATACATACATACATACATACATATATATACATACATACATATATACATACATACATACTTATATACATACATACATATATACATATACACATACATACACAGAGGCATACAAATATAGATATAAAACAAAATAAGAAAAGAAGAAAGTCCTATCCAATTTCAATTCTTCGTGAACCATTAGCGGCCTCCTTTCTAGTTATTTTAAGAACAATTACTTTTGGAACGTGGGGTAATGTTGAACATCAAAAGATATAATATAGTCTTACTTTCATTTCGAAACAGTATTTCTGTAGTTTCATGTAAATGGACGACGTTCGCTTCGAGGCCAGGAGGGATGGTGTTCGATCTCACTGCATCACATGTTGAATAAATGATATTTTCTTCTATCCTCACGTCAAACTATACATCGTGCATGAAACTGAGTAAGCAGAAACTGTTCGGAAACCTGTGAAATCGATTACATATCTAACTCAAATGCACAGCATTGTCACATATTGTGTCAGAGTGATGCTGCTTGAGAATTATGCTAAGGATACACATGTCTCTGGAATATTCAGCCACTCATGCACTAAGTGGATAAAAAAAAAAAGATTGCGTTTACCGAACAACTGAATCTTCATTGTCGAAACCGAGGGAGATCCTTCCATCCACGCACACACTCACCCGTTTAGCCAGTCAGCCGGCCAGTCAGCCACCCTGCCAGCCAGCCAGCGAGCCGTCTGGAGGGTTGGATGATGGATGAATGAAAGGATGTATGTATGGATGAATGGATGGATGGATGTGTGAATGTATGGATGGATGGATGCACGCATGCATGGATGGATGGATGGATGGATGGTTGGCTGGTTGCTTGGCCAGACAGCCATGTAGCTAACCAGCAGCCAGTCGTCTAACCAACCAACCAACCAACCAACCAACCAGCCAACCAACCGACCAACCAACCAACTAACCAACCAACTAACTAATCCATCCATCCATCCAACCATCCATTTAGTAGAACGCCTACATCTTTGTTTACGAATAATTAAGATACACGTAGAAACATTAGAGATACCGAAAGCACAGCTAAGCTCAATTTGGCACCGAGACAACTTCTAAAGCAAGTTATTAATGCAGTTTCATATTGTTTTCGTTTTTTTTTCCTCTTTGGCATATCACAGTAATATTGTGCATACCTGATGCTTTTCATAACAATTTTATGACTTTTGATATTTATTATGAGGAGAACAAAAGAAAGAACGAATTCTTAAACAAAAGTCATGAAGACAAGAGAAAATATGTGATCGTATAAGAATGAAGGAAACGGTCGCAAGTTATTAGATATTGTTGGTGGTATCTTTTATGTGCTTATGATTCGGAGCTAAAGACAAAAGCAACGTGTTAAGTAGGTATAACTTCATCATATAGTAATGTCATATTGTATTCATACCTATGCTTCTTACCTAGATATTATTAGACGATATCATGAAGTTCACGCTTAAGTACTTGAATATATGTATGTTGGTGTGTGTGTGTGTGTGTGTGTGTGTGTGTGTGTGTGTGTGTGTGTGTGTATCGCATTCCACTGCAATCATAAAATGACTTTAAACCAGATTCATTCAGTAGTCATACCACCACGCATACACATATTTCTATGAGAGAGATGGTACTTGGGATACCGTTGTCAGTGAAATATCCGTACATACACAAGGTGGCAAGCTGGCAGAAACATTAGCACGCCGGGTAAAATGCTTAACGGTATTTCGTCTGTCTGTGTTTAGCCCCTTGTGGGTTGTAAAGAAATAGGTATTTCGTCCTTCTTCATGTCCTGAGATCAAAATTCCGCCGAGGTCGACTTCGCCTTTCATCCTTTCCGGTTCGATTAAATAAGTACCAGTTACGTACTGGGGTCGATGTAATCGACTTAATCCGTTTGTCTGTCCTTGTTTGTCCTCTCTGTGTTTAGCCCCTTGTGGCTAGTAAAGAAATAGGTATTTCGTCTGTCTATACGTTCTGAGTTCAAATTCCACCGAGGTTGACTTTGTCTTTCATTTCGGGATCGATAAATTAAGTACCATTTGTGAACTGGCGTCGATCTAATCGACTGGCTGACTTGCCCAAAATTTCGGCCCTTGTCCCAGAGTAGAAAAGAATATCATACATACGTACATTCGAACATATACACACACACGCAGACACAAACGTACACAAGTATGTATGTATATATGTAAACATATATACATATTTGCGTGTATACATATATATTTATATTAACACATACTTATATATACATATATATATTCATCTTTACACACGCACACACACACATCTGTCTCTCTCTCTCTCTCTCTCTCTATATATATATATATATATATATATATACATATATAAAATAGTCAAATAAAGGAGCATATAAGCCCTCGACAGACAAATGAAGTCTATCCTATCAACGTGGGAGTCGAATCCACATCCCTTTGCTAACGCGACTAAGTGTGTTACCTATATATATTCTCCATCGACACAGAGACTTGGGAGACACTTGCTGCCGACCGCTCATCCTGGCGCAGCGCAATCACCACAGATGCAAAGACAGCCGAGGAGAGACGGATTCAGTCAGCAGAACAGAAACGCCAGATGCGGAAAGCCAGAGCCACCTGCACCAATAGCACAGCCCCTACCCACTTCTGCCCTACCTGTGGGAGGAGCTTTCTTGCCCGGATTGGCCTCACCAGCCACCTCCGGTCTCATAGCAGCAATTCCACCAAATGATGTCAATGGTCATCTTCGAACCCGAAGGACGAACATTATTATTATTATCATATATATATTTATATTCTTTTATTCATTTACCCTTTTACTTGTTTCAGTAAAAGGGTAAATCGACCCCAGGACTTATTCTGTATCTGCCTAGAACTATCGGTCTCTTTTGCCGAACCGCTAAGTTACGGGGACGTAAACACAGCGATGTTGGAGGGGGGTGCAAAGGCAGACATTCAAACGTATGCACATACATACATACATATATACATACATACATACATACATTCATACATATATATATATATATATATATATACACACACATATATACGACGGGCTTCTTTCAGTTTTCCTCTACCAAATCCACTCGCAAGGCTTTGGTCGCCCCAAGGCTAGAGTAGAATACACTAGCTCAAGGTGCCACTCAATGGGAATGAATCCGGGACCATGTGGTCGGTAAGGAAGCTACTTACCACACAGCCACTCCAGCGCCTATATATATATATTTTTTTTTCCCCTCCTTGTTTTTTCTGTGTACCTTTCTGTAGAAGGGCGTAGGCTCGAACGTAAAAGACTGTTTCTATTCCTGAGCGTTATACTAATACATCTGTTTGTTTTTTCGTAAACTTTCCCTATATAAAAATCTATACATATATATATATATATTCATAAATTACTTGGAAATGGATATGGATATATATATATATATATATATATATATATATATATATATATATATATATATATATATATATATATATATATATATATATAGGTAAACAGTAAAAATAATTACAGACATGGACAAGAACATGAAACACCACAGAGACGACACAAGAACCACAGGACGGGACATTCGAAGCCCTCAGTCATCAGTCAAGAACCAGATCATCTTAGCAATTTCGGCTGATTAATCTTGAACTATATATATATATATATATATATATATATATATATATATATATATATGCATAAACTTACTTAGAAATGGATACGTGGCATTCAATTAAATAATAATATAAATAATATATATGTGCATATATATGATGCATATATATATATATATACATGAATACATATATGGGTACAGGACGTCACCAACAGTAAATAATATGATATACGAAAACAAATGAGTTAAATACGCAAATAACGAGAGAAAAAGGACAAGTAATACAAAGAATGATCATTCAATAGTTGTCGGCTGTCAATCTACTCCTCATTACGAGCAATCAACGACAATACAAGTCTTCGAAGACAGTTTCTCCCATAAATACCAAAATAAAATTTTGGATTTACGGAGGGTCAAAAACAGGACAGTGGAGACAAACAGGGAAACCGAACGAAAACAAAAATGGAGGGTCGTTAGATCTGCACGAGGGAAAATAGAGAACGCTGATAGAAATATTTTCTTTGAAAAGAGAAAAGATAGAAGAGAGAGAGAGAGAGAGAGAGAGAGAGAGAGAGAGAGAGAGAGAGAGAGAGAGAGAGATAGGAGACGCCCAGTCCTTAGAACGTCCGTGCAAGAAAGAAAGATGGTCACATGAGGAAAAGTAAGATGGACGATGGTCACGAGTGAGCAACGAGAGAGTGAAACAGAGAAGGAGAAAGGTAGAGTCATCTGGGACTCTCGACAGGAATGGGTCCAGTTTAGATTTGAAAATAGCTACATCCACTTTGTGTAGGTTATTTAGGCTCTTTGGAAGTATATTAAAAAGCTGTGGGCCCCTGAAACCCAGGATGTTGCAGTAACTGGTCCTGAAGCGAGATGGAATCTTTGTCTTTGGGCAGTATCGACCCGTTCTAGTTTTGGTTTAGCCTTCAATGTCAAAATTTGGCACAATTCCTTCCAGGTTCTTCCAGGTGTATATTACTGCAAATCTTCGCTCCAGTGAGTTGAGTTTTAGCTCTTTCAGCCTTTCTCAGTAGCTGAGCTGTTACAACGAGACGATCTTCTTTGTGAAAATTCGCTGGATTGCTTCAAGGTCCGCTGTTAGTTTTGCGTTGTTGGGTGACCATAGCTGGGAGCAGTAGGCCAGGTGGCTGAGGCCGAATGTCCTCCAGAGGACCATCATAGTTAACTTCTCTCTGGTTTTGAACGCTCTCAAGATCCATCCAGCCAGGCGTCTGCACTTTGTCGCCATCCTGGTAATGTGCACTTGTCGTTACCCAAGACCCTCACTGATTTAGGCTCTGGGATTGTAATCCCATGTGAACCAGTGTACTCTGTAAGTTTTATATTCAGTTTCGGAGGCTGGTAGCGCAGGGCTTCGAATTTTTCAGCATTAAACTGCATAATACTATCCTCAGTCCATATGTAAATTGAATCCAACTACTGCTGCAGATGTGCAATATCGCTGCGTTCTGTATTTTCTGTGAAACTTTCGTATCGTCTTCATAGCTAGCAAGGGTGGCTATCCGGGAATCTGAGAGCATATGCGAGAGTGCCACTGTTAAAAGCAGTAGTTCCAAGACAGTGCCCTATGGAACATTGCTCACTGTTTGTGTTTTTGTTGAGGTGAATCCATTGGCCACTACTGCCTGTCTTCTATCTTTCAGAAAATCATGTAACCACTCTCCAAGTTTTCCAGCTATGCCAAGATCACGCAGTTTCTGGCAAACCATACAACAATCTAGTTTATGAAAAGCTTTTGCAAAATCAAGGTATATTACGTCCACATTTGAGTTGTTGAGTAACTGCCTCAACACGCAGTCATAGTGTTGTAAGAGCTGAGTCAGGCAGCTCCTACCTCGTCAAAAGCTATGCTAGGTATCACTCAGCAATTTATTTTCTTCAAGTAATGCGATTAGTTTCCTTCTGACTATCCGTTCCATGACTTAGCGGATATGTGAAGTCAGAGAGATAGGCCTATAGTTTTTGATATCTGCTCTGTTTCCTCCATTATGGATTCGGTATATTACTCCCTCCTTCAGTTTGCTTCACAGCCTGCCAATTGCAAGAAAGCTCTGGAAGATAACCTCTGGATAGAGGTTTCGCCAGAGCATGCTTACACGATTTGACAAGGATTGCTGGGAAACTATCAGGACCAGCAGTTGAGTTTGCGTCCACCTCATCTATGGCTAGTAATATATTTTCTTCGCTAAGGTCGATGTGATCCATTGTAACTGCCACGCTGGTTATAGGTGAGGCGGCAAAGAAATCCACTGGTTCGTTTACTTGTCTGTGTTCCAACGGGTTGGCAAATACACCTTTGAACTGGTCATTCAGTACCTCACTAATCCTGGTTGGAATGCCTATGACTGAGCCATCTTTTGCATGCAAGAGAGGTCCTATTTTGTAGCGTACTGAGGCTCTTGCTTTGGCATAATGAACGGAAGCCTTTGGGTTTGCCTTAATATTTTTATAACTCTGGTTTCTTTGTCTTATCTCTCCATCACATAAGATTGTTGCAGGCTTTTTTCGGTCTCCATCAGTATTGTGTTTAGGCTCGACCCTTCACTACTTTTGGAATGTTGGTTGAAGTGATTTGCAATCTTCGTCTGTTGTTTCATGAGGATCTTCCTCTCCCTTGGAATCTTGTTCCTGTTTGTGTTGGCCTTGTGCTCTGGGACATATTTCTGGCATATGGTTTGCGTAACAGACATGAAATATTCTAGTTTTATAACAATGTCTGGTGTGGAGAGACATTTCGGTCATCCCCGTCTGAGGATCTCTTTTTGGATCCCAGTTTGCTTTGTGGAAGTTCAGATTGGAGAGATTTTGGGTGCTTCCTTTAGGCTGTATGTCTCTGGCTACTTTTGGTCCATACATAGACAGCTCTATTATGTTGTGATCCAAAACTAATGTCGGCGTCACTTTCCCATCATGAATGACGTCCATATTGATTGTGAAGCAGAGATTCAAAATGTTATTCACCCTAGTTAGTCTGAGTACAACTTGCATTGATGAGGTTGATTAGAGACTCCACCTGTGCTTGCTTTCAATGAGTCATTCCGGAGAGCATGAGGCCTTCGGGCCATTTGACATTGGGAAGTTGAAATCACCCATAAGAAATGCGCTCACATAGAGGTAGAATAACTCGCAGTTAGCTAGTTGCCTCTTCTATCAGGACAAAGGACAAATATAGGAAGAGTATCGCAGTCGCATATTATCAATAACTAGCTGGGGTCTTCTCTTGTCTGGTATAAGTGTAGCTCAGATTTCGTTGTGGACGAGAGCTAGAATAACTATCATAGATGTATTTATCAAATGGGTGGCTTAGCTATATCCTCCATCTGAGCTGAGATTAGTTCAGCGGTAAGGGAGTTTGTAGACTAGAGATAGACCTGGTCTATCACAATTGTCTATTTACCAATAGCTGTTTAGCTATCTCTTCCACTTGGTCAGAGATTAAATTTGCGATTTGGGAGGTTGTGTATCACAGATGTATATTAGCAACAGGTAGCTAATCATTTTTTATATATGATCTAACGTTAGCTCAGATGTATAGATTAAATGGACAAGACAAAGAAAGACTATCATATTGTAGATTTCCATTAAATAGCTAGCTATTTTTTTATCGGTCTGAGATTAGCGCCGTGATTCGGGTGTTTGTGCACTAGAGATTGACCAGGTCTATGACATATATATTTACCAATAGCTATCTAGCTATTTCTTCCATCTAGTCTGAGATTAATACAGTGACAATAGAATTGGTGAATGAGAGTTAAATAAACTGTGGTCATCTCTCACAGTTGTGTATTCCCAGTAGGGAGTTAACTGCTTTCCTCTATCTAATATAACAGACAGGTGAACTAATTTACACAGAATTATGTGAACTGCTCTCAAAACAACAAAATATCAATATTGTCTTTTGCAGCACAGTACATCATAAACAGACGCATTAAATATAGATGCACAAACATGAGAGCCCCAAATCACATATACATATATATATACACACCTGCGTGTGCGCGTATGTGCATGATTGCATATATGTATGTATGTGTGCATACTACCTATATGCGTATATTTGTATCAGGTTGACTGAAATGTCCTTTTCAGAAGATTCAAAACAGAATATAGTTGACTTGTATGTTATCAACACATATTCTGTCAGTCAGTCTCTCTTTTTCTCTACCTATCTGTCTCTCTCCCTCTCTCTCTCTCTCTCACTCTCTCCCACAGTCTCTCAAACACTCTCTCCCAGTCTCTGTCTTTCTCTCCCTCCCTATATATATATATATATATATATATATTATATATATATATATATTAATGGCACTCCGTCGGTTACAACGACGATGGTTCCAGTTGATCCGATCAACGGAACAGCCTTCTCGTGAAGTTAACGTGCAAGTGGCTGAGCACTCCACAGACACAGAAACAGGAAGTAAGAGTGAGAGAAAGTTGTGGTGAAAGAGTACAGCAGGGATCACCACCATCCCCTGCCGGAGCCTCGTGGAGCTTTAGGTGTTTTCGCTCAATAAACATTCACAACGCCCGGTCTGGGAATCGAAACCGCGATCCTATGACCGCGAGTCCGCTGCCCTAACCACTGGGCCATTGCGCCTCCACAGTTTTAACAGAGTGTATTGCTCAGCCATTATGCCTAAAATGTATCTGTTGTTGCAATGTTTCAGATATGACCTGTTATGAACGTGCGCACATGTAGAAAATATAAATCTCACATCAAGAGTCAATAGTAGCATAAAATTATTGTTTGGAATAAACTTTAAATAAAGAAATATACACTATCCTCTGCTCATAGAGAAAACAAGACCATAAACTTAATGTTTCATATAAAAACTTCATTTTAGAGTTTGGAAGTTGTTTCCCAAAGCCGACAAACTATAATTAAGTGCGCCATTCGAAAGTACTGGTTTGATTTTCATGGCGTTTGTTTTAAATTGTGCCAAATATATCGTACTGTCAGCTGAAAATTCATATTTTCGCCATAAATTTCATTTCTTTCTCATGATAGCACCATTTTTATTCCTCTGGTTTCCACATAGTAGAAGCGAATTTTATTAAATAAGATACCATTTACATATAGGTAAATGTGTTGGTAAAGATAAAGAAATGGATGTTCGATTATTACCATGTGCGCGTATAGCAATGTCACTAGATACTGCCTCATATATATGCACAATAAATAGCAGTTTATGACGTTTTCTGTTGAATCCTAATGATGTTTGATGGGAAGAGGAGAAAACCACCTACAATTGCTTGGAATTGCTTTTTAAAACTTTCTTAAATTAAAACAAAGCCTCATCGAAATAGAAAATAATTAATGGCGCAAAATTATGTCTTAAGGCTGGAGTCAAGAAAAATTCTCAAATTATAACTTTCCCTATCGGACCTAGACTCTATTACTGTGATTATAAAAAGCTAATTGATTTTAATCAGATGTGTAATGTAAAGTAGACACATCCGTTTCTATACAATACAATATAATGAACATTGTAAACATCATTTTCAGTACCAACAGCTATAAATTACCAGAGTAATTTCTTCTATCTATCTATCTATCTATCTATCTATCTATCTATCTATCTATCTATCTATCTATCTATCTATCTATCTATCTATCTATCTATCTATCTATCTATCTATCTATCTATCTATCTATCCATCTATCATCTATCTATCTATCTATCTATCTATCTATCTATCTATCTATCTATCTATCTATATATCTATCTATCTATCTATCTATCTATCTATCTATCTATCTATCTATCTATCTGCCTATCTATCTATCTATCTATATATCTATCTATCTATCCATCTATCTATCTATCTATCTATCTATCTATCTATCTATCTATCTATCCATCTATCTATCTATCTATCTATCTATCTATCTATCTATCTATCCATCTATCTATCTATCTATCTATCTATCTATCTATCTATCTATCTATCTATCTATCTGCTTCTGTATATCTATAAAACTTATGCGCACAAGCATACATATGTATGCTTGTGTATTTCCTTAAACATACATACATACACATATATGTACACACACACACATACACGCACACATATATATCTATCTATATCTATAATATATATATATATGTGTGTGTGTGTGTGTGTGTGTGTGTCTGTGTGTGTGTGAGTATATGTGTGTTATTTACACACACACATATATATATGTATTTAAGCATATTCGCATATTCATAAATAAATTCAACAGAATGAAATATTTGATACAGGATAGATATGAAAATAAAATAGTTTCAAATTAGCAAGTGCTTCCTTATTTAACTTTTCTCCGGTCTTTCGCGTATATAAACATTTTATGTTGAAAATACAACTTTCTAAATTTATCTGCGTGCTTCATCATGATTATAATCACCAGCTTCCTTCAGCTTCGGTTCTCCAGCAATTCCTTGGTGTCTGGCAAAGTGTTTGACCAGAGCATAAACTAACGCACCCACAAACACGCATGTTCCAATACGATGGACACCTGCGCCTAATAAACTATTTTCACCCTCTAAATAACTACCCCCACACATATGGTACCGCTACACACTTTGCATGCACACATAAAGGCCCCCCACGAATTTAACCAATACATAAATGAAAGAAAACATACAGATGTGTATACCCACACCACTTGTAAAGGTTATACAGAGAGTAAAAGACCCCCTTCGGTCATGAATGACCATGGGATTGCACCTAGAAAGTTACCCTCCTAGACACAAGTCCGGGCAAGGTTGTTTATGGAAGACCAGCAGTCGCCCATGCATACCAGCCTCCCCTCTCCACGCCACCAGTGTTATCCAAGGGAAAGACAAAGGTCGATACAGCTTGGCACCTGTGACGTCGCAACTCATTTCTACAGCTGAGTGAACTGGAGCAACGTGAAATAAAGTGCCTTGCTCAAGAACACAACACGCAGCCCGGTCCGGGATTCGAGCTCACAACCTCACGATCGTAAGCTCGACGCTCTAACCACTGAGCCATGCGCCTTCACAGGCGTAATGGTACAGAGAGTACCATTACACAAATTCCATTCCCACACAAATACCAACCTTAACGACACATACATTTCCCACAAACACTTCCAGAAAACTCTTACCGACTTGCAACATAACTACACTGGTGGTGATCTTTTGGGACTAAGGTACAAAACTCTTAATTCAATCACTTATTCGTTTCGTCATCTTTTTCACAGCAACGGCAAATTGGATGTGTCTACTTAACTCCAACAGTAAAGAGCAGTCGTCATATTTCCTTGCATGCCGGCTACGTCTTATGAGCGTAGGACTACGTAATCGGAGTGTTACCTAACACTCCGTTGAATCCCATTTATAATATATAATATTTTCAGTGTCAACGTTGTGTTGACAGTATACAACCACTATATCGACCCACCACCGCTCATGTCTCTCTGAGACATTTAGAAATTCAATATTTCTAATTTTGGTAACCAGTGAATAAATTTCACTGAAAATATTATATATTTGCAAAGCGGTCGCAACCATCTCAGCTAGCAGGACTTACTACCCTGGACTGATGACGGGCAAAACCCAGAAACATGTCTCCAGGTGCTAATCCTAGCTGGCGGGAGTGCTTGCCTCCCCTTTGCAAATAAAAGGGCACAGGAAATGTGTCAAAGCCGATATGAAGCGTCGATGCTTCCTAGGGCTAAATAGCGGTGATGTGATTCCCTTTACGGGACTGTCACGTTATGTTGACAGTATACAACCACTATATCGACCCACCACCGCTCATGTCTCTCTGAGACTTTTAGAAATTCAATATTTCTAATATATATATATATATATATATATATATATATATATATATATATATAATATATATATATATATACATATATATTTACTTGTTTCAGTCATTTGATTGCGGTCATGTTGGAGCACCATCTTGAAGAATGTTTTAGTCGAATAGATTGATCGCTGTACTTATGTTTTAAAGACTAGTACTTATTCTGTCGGTCTCTTGTGCCGAACAGCTAAGTTACTTCAAGGAAATATTGCAACTTTTCATCTGAAGCATTTCTAGAGATTTTAGAAAAAAAGTATGAATATAAGATCAGCTTCACTCTCAAGATGCTGATATTACTGCTGCTCAGTTCTCTTGTAGCATCGACAATAACATTGTTATTAAACAATGTATGTAAAGTCCATAAACTAAAACCACCCATAACACCATTCAATAGATGGAAGAATCTACCAGGTGTGTACAATTTAAGTAATTTACTCGGTATTTGACATATCTGTCAGATAATGAGTATAGCTAGTAGCTTGGGAGATTGGTGACACGCGAAGAAAAAGGAAGGCAATTAGAAATTGTTTTATGAACTCGATAGTGGAAAACGGTGACTACTACACACGGGTTACAATTCCGTCATGAAAAGTGGTTTTTATTAAAAGAAACAGTTATATGGTAGAAAAGCGAAGAGCACCATCTGTTAACGAATGGAAGTAGACTGTAGGTGGATAATAAAATATTAGTGCTAAAGATATTTATACGTTTCTAATGCTGAAATCTGGTCGTCTCTAATGTATGGAATATTCAGGGAAAATGATGACGTTGTAGTTAGTGCTTCATTTATTTAAGAGAAAAAGAATACACACAAGTACACACACATACAAACACACACAAATACACACAAAGACACACACACACACACACACAGCAGACACAAGCATACGTTGATACATATAGAAAGGCCATCTCAAATTATTCCAACACGATATTAACTGAAGCAATATCTCAAATGTTAATATTTCATAATTGAATTCAAGACTGCTGCTACAAGTATAACGAAGGCTTTAAATTAATGATTCTTGCGTCTATATTAAGTGTCTTATTGTAAACTAATATAAATTAAATACCATACATTAATCAAACTGAAGCAAAATATATCATTAACTAGAATACTATTTCTATAAGGTCACTTAATGGATTTTTAATTTCTCCCAAATAGACATTGAAAACAACCCCGATTTGAAGCAACCCAGCTCCTTGTTTGCGTATATAGTTTGATAATCCGAACTCAAACAATGTACAGTGTATCCTTTTAGATTTGGTTTCTTGCCTATTTATAATTTATATGGAATAGAAACATTTGAAAGGCAAGTAAACTCAATATGATGTGATTGACTTTATTAATTAAAAAAAACCAAATAAACAGACCTTAAACTCAAAGATAAATGTCATTATTTAAGCTATCACGAAATTTGAGATAAATTTTCTATACTTTTAATGTTTGTTTTAAAAGAGTTATCGTTTATTTCACTTTAATATATTTCTTTTCTAATTCATTAAACTCACAACAATATAGGGGAAATAATGGTAATGTACTAGAAAATATAATGTGAACGAAATAAGAAAAGGTAGGTAGAAGAATATTGATTGCTGAAAGATAAGTAGCAATTGAAAAATTGTTTCAACAATGAATGCAACCACGAAGGAAAATTAAAAAAAAAAAATTAATGATTGGATATAAGGGAAGATTGTTATTTATTCGGTGTTGTTATTGCAACATCTAAGCATGTATTTTGAAGATTGAAAATATTTTCCTCTAAGTGGTCATAGTTGTGGGAATTTTGACGGACTGATAAGAACTGGAGAATTTTCATCGCTTTACCAGTTTTATAGTATTGAAGGTAAGTCTACTGGGAATGGAAAAATTATTACTGATAAAGACAACTATCTAGAATAATCTTCAACTGGTTATAAATATTGAATAATTTATGGCAATATAAAAGGTTGAGCGTTTCAGAAAAACTTGCCTCGTATTGAAATATATCTCATTACATGAGTTATCCTGGAGCATTCAGAACAAGGGAAGTATGTTTGTGTAAGGTTTTTATAATGCATTTATTCCTGTTGCTATTGGTTAAAAAACCTATAAAACATTCACAATTAATCTGTAATTCAACCTTCCTCATATGTTCTCAAGTTTATGCTAAAATTCCTTTTTGTAATATAAATTTTTAAGTACCATATGATATATCGATTTTACCGAAAACAATTGAAAAACCCTAAAGAAGACGAACAAAAAAAATGGAATAACAAACACTTCATAGCTGCAATGTCCATTAGAGAAAAATCCATATTTTTGTCTTTCAGATAGTCGTCGAAAAATAGTATCTATAATGTATGGCTTAAAACAATCAAACGAAATTCATCAGGGTGAAACCTTAGGCGACATTTTCCGACGTAGAAGCTTCGAATTTCTATTTTAAACTAAACAGAATAAAACATAAAATGTGTAACTAACAAGCGGTTGTTGTATGTAGTATGTTGTTATCTGCAATATATTTGGATTCATGTTTCATATTTCCATCAAAGTGTAAATATGCATCCGCGGGACTACGTCAATAAATGCCAATGCAAAAACTAATGACCTGCACTGCTGTGGGTAGGGGACATACTAGCTAGGCAATAACGTTAGTCAGATGTTGCCAATAGTCACGCAATACAGCGAAGAATAGCAATGAATAACGGAGAGGAAGATGAAGAGAAACAGACGTAATTTCCTCGTAAATATTTACCACATGAAATCATAAAGTTTTGCCAGAGTCTGGCAGAATGAGCGTCACCAGCAATTACTTTAGACTGACATTAACATGCAGTATGCAACAATATTTTCCCCGATTTTAGATTTTTTCTCCTTTGAATAGTGTATTTATTTTTATTTATGTTTTTTGTTTTCGATATATTTTTTTCGTCCTGAACACTTGTACGTGAAGAGTTTAAGAGTCATTTGGAAAGATATATCATGTATTAGAATGAAAACATCATATGAATATAGATTAGATATCAGTTACTTTTTTTTCAATGTAGAATAAATCAATAAATAACACTGAAATGTTCAAATGTACATTACTATTCAGGAACTTCGAACATAATATTTCAATATAAGGTCTTTATAAAAACAGGCAGCATTCATTTTCATGTTTTTCTTTCTTTCAGGAATGATGAGTAATTTCCTATGAAGGTCAGTATATATTTATGACTCTTTACAATCTAATTCTCTTCGTTTATCTGAATTATAACCATTATTATGGTTGTAAATTAGTTTTAAAACAGCGAGACAGAAAAAAAATATATACATTTCTGATATTTTCTGCCATTCCTCTGAAATATTGTTTCAATGTTTCCTGATGGCTCTGTATTCTTTGCAACTTAGGCTTACATTACTGTTGTAAAACTCACGACTTTAGATGATATTTCACCATTCACCCCTAAATATCTCCTGTAGCATATTTTTTTTCTTTAACAATTTAAAAAACATATATAATTTTATTTTAAAGAATGTATACATTTCGCATACTATCTTTTATTCAGATTATAATCAATTTCAACGAGCTGGATATTCTCTGAATGGTTAGACATCAAATAGATTATATTTTACGACAATAAAATAATGTTTATCAATAAAATATATTATATTTTGCCTTTTGTAATTTGGAAGTATACACATACACACATACACACATTTTTTTTCTTCATAATTTTTCATTGAAATATTAATGAAGTCCACTCATAACTGAACTACAAAATCTTTGAGCTGATATTTTCATTATAGCTGAGTATTATATATGATTTAATGAAAAATACTAATAGAAAATGAACATAAGTCGTTTGAAAGCAATAAGAAAGATAATACGTTTATAAAATAGACGCAAGTATATTATTTGTCTTTCGAATGAAACGAAATTATATATATATATATATCAATAAATACATATATACATACACACATATATATATATACATATA
>NC_043009.1:38868208-38875708 GCF_006345805.1 Octopus sinensis
GGAAGTATCCAAAGAGTATTTAAGGCACACAATGCTTTATGAGTACAAAGAAGGAACCTCTGCAGCCGAAGCGACTCGAAACATACACTCATTTTATGAGAAAGAATGCGTGAATGAAAGAACTTGCAGATGGTTTGCAAAATTCAGAAGTGCCCATTTAAGACTATATACCCGAAATATTCTGTAGATTTCGACGACGCATAAGCGGCTATTCGTTCGATTACCTGGAAACCCTACCCATTGTATCAGAGCGGGCACTGGCTGAGTATTCCACAGTTACATAAATCTTTTCGTAATTCTCATTCAGAATCAATGTCGCATTAGTTTGATAAGCACAGACCTTTTAATTACAAGTATAATATGAGAGATGGGCCGCTTTACAGTTTTCGACTAGCCAAATTCCTTGATTACACTAGCTCCGGGTCAACCTGGGCCTATTTTAATTGCACTTGGCCAGTGAGGTCGAACCTTGGGACCTCCTGGTTGTAAAGGAAACTTCTTAACTACTCGGTCGTACCTGTATCGTTGGCCTAATCAATATTATATATGTGCAAGTGACTAAGTTATACATGAGTTCAGTAAACCACAGCAAGATTGAAGGGGGACAATTTGAAATTATTATTATTCAACGCTGATACTTTATTCTTGACGTCGAAGCAGTTTTGAAAATTATTCGCCGTGCATGAGTCACTATGGCATCTATAAATACATAGTTAATATGAATTAAAGTGACGGTTCCGTTTGGTTTATCCCCATTTTAGTCCTGTTTTTTGTCCTATGTCCAAAGGGGTTTCAGCCGTGTCGCTATTGTCTTTTTCCTTTTTTTTGCTCGGCATAAACCCGCACTACGATATGCAACGTACCCTTCTATTTTTTAGAAAGGCAGTAGCTTTTGATTTGTGAGAGATTTGACGGTTTTCATAGCAGGTCAAGCGACAACAAAGACGTCCTTTTGTTGGCACCGAAAATAAGTTCAGGCATTCGCTGTGATAAGACGGAAGGTTGAAGAAGATTGCTGCTGATAAAACCAGTTTTGGCAAGGTTATATATGTGATGTTACTATGAGAGATTATTTGAGATTATGAGGCTCTGATGTTTGATTATCTGAAACTGAGATGTTTAGCTGCAGAAATATTAGTAGGAGATCGTTCAAATTCATACATGCATGAGAGTATACAGTTATGAATCTACGTATTCTGCAGCGATAGGAAGTGCTTGGCATGCAGTTAATATAATGAAAGAAGGAAAGATAATTTGTGAGATAAATATTTGGAGGAATGCAGATTCGATAGATAAAACGATTGAGACGCAATCATAAATAGTTCAGTTCCTGAAGAAACTGCAGATATTGTAGATTAATTTTTGAAGATAGTTGTTGATGGTGGTCGTGGGGGAATAGAGTTGATAGTTATAAGGTCTCTAACGGGCTTTGATAAAATTAATTACATGGTATTGCCATGGTCCCTACGGCCAGAAAATACTAAGGTGTCAGGGAAGATACAGAATCTCGTTTGGAAATGGCTGTTGCTGAAGATAAACGACCAAATATTTAAAACGCTCGACGACGTTTGTTGATATTTATTCTGAGGAGGCGATGGTGGAGAAGAAACAAAAGAGACCATACTTTTTAGAGTCATCCTAGACTAGGTGAGATCAATGTGGTTGATAATCAACTCTATATTTTCTGTGTATGAGTGATTGTGAAGAAGGGAGTGGTGTTTAGAGCTTGGGAATGAGACAAAATAGGGATGACTTAAAGTAGTGGTTCTGATCGTGGTCCACATGATCCTTGGGGCCCATATAAGATGTTTTTGTTAAAATTTATGTGCAATGAATCGGTTATACCTCTACAATACACTACATATTTCAACAATTTTAAATACAATTTAATATTTAATTATGAAAATACAATGGGATTTCATTTAAATATCGAATAGCTATGGAAGTGGGTCACCCGAGTAAAGTAGGAATCAAAGGGGTCTATAGGAAAAAAATGGATAAAAATCTCTGATTTCGGAGGATGAGGAAAAACCTAGTTGTTTCATGTTTATAAAAAATACAATTCCGCTTAAATTTGGGATACATTAAAAATAAACGTCGGCCTCAGAGCTTCAGTGGCACATTATTTTGCTCCATCTTGAAAGGAAATAAAGTGATTTTGAGTTCGGCTTGGTTAGAGCTGAGAATACAACGGACGAATATTGAACAGCAAGTTTTTCTTTTATTTCTGACATTCCAATGAATTTGCAGATCCTCTGCAAATCCTCTTAGATTGGGAATGGTGTATAGCTTGCTCGTTTCTTCGATCAAAATCTATTCTAACATTAGTAGAAGAATCAACAGCATGAAATATCACGATATGGTCTGGTGGTTATAGTGCACATGAAACTTTACCAGCGACTTGGATAACACTTTGATGCTGAAATCTCGTAAAAGTGTGTGGCCTAATGGTTCGGATCTCGCGCCTAGGATTGAAAGATAGTAGTTTCAGTTCCCAGATCTGGCGGTGCGTTGTGCTCTTGGTCAAAATCCTTCATCTCATGTTGCTCCAGTCCACTTAGCAGTAAATAAGTAACCTTGAGGCGGACTACCGTTACGTTCAAGAAAAAAAATGTAATCTCGATCAATTATACGCTATGGAAACAAGGTAACCATCAATATGACTCTTGAGATTCGAGATAATAATGTCCAGAGCTTGATGAGGATAATAATAGTGGTGAATCTTGTACACATGACGGTGTAATATTAAAGTTGCTGTCCTAGATATGCGAGAAATAGGGCCATTACTTATTTACTATTTGCGTGGTCTCTGATTTCTGAAGAGAGTGAGAGAGAACCAAATCTTTAGTTTGCTATTTCAGCAGGAAAGTAAATATAGAACATCAGGAGATATTACTTGAGACTGTGAGGTTGGCATTTTGAGGTTTAAATTGACCGGTATACAAGTGAAAATAGTGTGTGGACGCCACTATTTCTTTGATAATTGTAGTAATTAAGTTTTAGTGTTATTGAATGAGAATGAGTTGATAATGACCTTATCAAAATGCATTTGAAAACATACCGATGTAGGCATCTTTGTTTGAGATAGACACATGTGGCCAGAATTATTCGGGTTGATTGTCTTCGTAAAATGGGCGTCTATTATCAATTCACAATTGCACTACTCAATATTAAAATATTATTCATCTATGTTCTTATATTCTTTTATTTGTTTCAATCATTTGACTGGAGCCATGGTGGGGCATTGCTTTTGTAAGTTTTTAAAATATATAAGTATGTAAATATATATATATATATATATATATGTGTGTGTGTGTTTGTGTGTGTGTGTGTTTATGTGTCTGTATGTGTGTGTATGAACGAGCGTATGTATGTATGTATGTATGTATGTATGTATGTATGTATGTATGTATGTATCTATCTATCAATCTATCTATCTATCTATCTATCTATCTATCTATCTGTCTGTCTGTCTATCTGTTTTACTATTTTACTGTTGTAGTGTTTTACTTGTTTCAGTCATTTATTTGACTGCAGCCATGCTGGAGCACCGTCATTAGTCGAGCAAATCGACCCCAGGACTTGCTCTTTGGAAGCCTAGTACTTATCCTATCGGTCTCTTTTGCCGAACCGCTAAGTTACGGGGACGTAATCACACTAGCATCGATTGTCAAGCGATGTTGGGGGAACAAACACAGACACACAAACATATACACTCACATACATATATATACATATATACGACGGGCTTCTTTCAGTTTCCGTCTACCAAATCCACTCACAAGGCTTTGGTCGTCCCGAGGCTATAGTAGAAGACACTTGCCCAATGTGCCATGCAGTGGGAAAGAACCCGGAAACATGTAGTCGGTAAGCAAGCTACTTATTTCATAGCCGCTCCTGCACCTATCTATGTATGGATATATAGGCATATAATATACTTAAGATGCCCTTTTTCTGAACTGAAAATTGACATATAATGACTAATAAATACATATATATGATTATATATTATATATCAAATATATTATTAGAAAATTTAACTCAATTATCCTATATAGCATGTAGTACTGTAGATCATTATGAATTCAATATACATTTTTCCTTCTTTCCGTGATGGCAAAGCTCTTGTGAGTCGCTACATGACTCAGATTTATTGAAGAAGGGCGATGAAGACATAAATCTTCTGATTTAATTACGTATATTCGCAAATGGTCTGTTACCTAATTACTACAATTAGGTCAGCAGAGACAATGTCAGATATATATTATTTTGCTAGGAAACGCAAAAGAAACTTACCAACAGATTTAAAAAGAAAACACATCAGCAATCCGCCTTTCATTATTTTTTTTTTTTGCATCTTCTCTATTAAGTCCCATTGCCTTTCTAAAATGCTACTATACTACTGAATATATCATAGGTTTACAAGAAATATAATAAATCATATGTAACGTTACATGTGAGTGGAATGTTTCATGAAGGTGGTAAATGATTTATTTATTCCATGATGAAATAAATAAGTATATATATGCCAAAAAGTAGAATAATAAAACAAGATTCATTATGAATATTTAATATTAGATGTTCACATAAATCCAATAGCATCAGAACCAATCGACAAGGGTCATTATTCGCCCACGCATCGAGTTTTGCCAAATGTATTATATTATTACACCTACAGCTGCACACACAGGTGTGTATGTGTGTGTGTGTGTGTGTGTACGCGTGTGCGTGTGTGGGCTTGTGTTTTCTGGCCTATGTGTGTGTGTGTGTGTGTGTGTCTGTATATATATATATACATATATATATGTATATATATATACATTTATATATATATACACACATATATACGCACATGTACATACACGCATATATTTTTATTCATCCATATATATATATATATATATTATATATATATATATATAATATATATATATATATATATATATATATATATATAATATATATATATATATATATATATTATATATATATATATATATATATACATATATAAATATGAATGTGTATGTATATATTTAAAAATAAACCTACATAAGTACACACACACAGAATTATATACACGCACATATATATGACGTGCACAGTTATATATATAATTGTGTATGTATTTACGCTCACACACTCATACACATATATTTGTTTGTATGGACCTATGACGATATTACATTTTAAATCTATTTCTTGTGTGTGCTACACATCAAACCTTATATTTAATTGCATATATTCTTTATCTCTATCTCGCAACAACGAACATTGTCCACTTCCGAGGAAAGTGAAATATATAATATATTTTACCTTCCATCATAATATATTTTTTAATAGAAACAATATTAACTATTTAGACGATTTTATTATTTGTCTCAGACTAATGAGAAATTATTCAGCTATACTGTACAAACTCTTTCAACTTTTCAGAATCAAATTATTGTGAATGTAAATAAACTTGGATCTAGTTCAAATAGATATGTATGGCATTGGTGATTTACTTTGAAACGCTAATTTCATTCTGTACACAGTCGACTATATTAAATGATGTCTGTCCGAAAAAACAGGCATCTCTATTCTCTTCCATTGATCTCCAAACACTGCCAATGTTATTCGGTTTTCCTGTCCCGCTCGTAGTAATACTACGCGAAAATGCATTCTATCTACGAACAAGGAAGGAACAGTTGAAAATGGAGAAACTTCCTATTTCCTTCTTAAGACCAGGAAACTGAAAACTCATTGTTTTATCTAAAAACTTGAAAGCGTAATCTCGAGTATAATATACTCTTTACACTCCCTTTTACTTGTTTCTGTCATTTGACTGTGGCCATGCTGGGGCACCGCCTTTAGTCGAGCACATCGATCGCAGGACTTATTCTTTGTAAGCCTAGTACTTATTCTATCGGTTTTTTTGCCGTACCGCTAAGTTTACGGGGACGTAAACATACCACCATCGGTTGTCAAGCCATGTTGGAGTCGGAGTGGGGGCATACACAAACACATAAACTCACACACACACACACACACACATATATATATATATACATATATACGACGGGTTTCTTTCAGTTTCCGTCTACCAAATCCACTCACAAGGCTTTGGTCGGCCCGAGACTATAGTGATAGACACTTGCCCAAGGTGCCACGCAGTGGGACTGAACCCGGAACCATGAGGTTGGTAAGCAAGCTACTTACCACACAGCCACTCCTGCGCCTATGGTGGTTATCTTTTAGCAAGAAAGTTATTGCTGGAATGTCTAAATACTTAAAATGCAAAATTCTTTCCCTTCAAAATTTAAAAACATAGAAACATATAGATAAAAATTAAGCTTGCAGTATAAAACCAATCTTTAATGTCACAAACATAGACTTATATATAGACTGTATCCCAACTGTCTATTTGCATGTTTCCCAAATAAGCTGTATGCCAAGCATCCATAATACGACTGAGAGTATTGAAAGGAAATGCACGCGGTTTTCTCGTGAATGCTTTCAAGATTTACTCTTAAAGAATCGGGAATTTTCTACTTCCCTCTTTCAATTAAAGTGTAACCTTAAGGCAATGGAATCACAAAATATTTCAACAATTCGTGGAATTGTTCTTTTTTCTTGAGAAATTCTATATAATATAGGCGCAGGGGTGGCTGTGTGGTAAGTAGCTTGTTTACCAACCACATGGTTCCGGGTTCAGTCCCACTGCATAGCACTTTGGGCAAGTGTTTTCAATTATAGCCTCGGGCCAGCCAACGCCTTGTGACTGGATTTGGTAAACGGAAACAGAAAGAAGCTCGTCGTATATATGTATATGTATATATATATATGAGTGTGTGTTTGTATGTCTGTGTTCGTCCCCCAACATCACTTGACAACCGATGCTGGTGTGTATACGTCCAACGTAACTTAGCGGTTCGGCAAAAGAGACCGATAGAATAAGTACTATGCTTACAAAGAATAAGTCCTGGGTTCGACTTGCTCGACTAAAGGCGGTGCTCCAGCATGGCCGCAGTCAAATGACTGAAACAAGTAAAAGAGTAAAAGAGAGAGTATAATGAACCACCCAGTTACATTCCTCGAAGCAGATCTGAAATATTAGCTAAGTTCTACCATCGGAGGATTTTTCTCTGGAAAACTTTTTTAGGCATATAATAATGCCAGTACATACGAAATGAGTTTGCAGAAAACAAACCCTATCATCAACATAAAATAGCTTCCATTGGTAATTATTACAGCAAGCACTCTGGTAGCTTCCCTTACACCATAGTACTACAGCACCTTCAATTTTTTCGTTTTGACTACAACACTTTTGATAACGAGTTACCAATTAGCTAATAGGATTCAGTTTTAATAGGTCTCTGCAGATATAACTCCATCGGTTTCTATTGGTGAAAGTATCTGAGTGATCATATACCTAGGTTTAACTAAGTGAAACTCCGAGTAACCAAGGAGTGAATAAGAAGAAACCCTTAATTTCTGAATGCATCTCTGCACAGTGTA
>NC_043009.1:38880708-38905708 GCF_006345805.1 Octopus sinensis
TTTATTGTATTTATATCGGCTTCTGAGGAATACTTGCTTTATATTTAATGGCACATCGTTTTGTGAGTAATATTTCGATCGAAAATATATTGCGTACAAGAAAAGTACATGAAATGAGTTATTCATAAATGGACAAACTTTAGCAAGAATATCACCGACCTAGAAATATCGTTGGCCAATCATAGCATGAAATATAAACATGAAAGGTTAAATAACATAATATAGGGGCGACCAGTATAAAAACTTCAAATTAGCTGGAAGAGAAACAATATAATATAATATTATGTTTTGAGATCTCGCCTAGGCATTGCGATGTTAATAATCAGGCGTTGAACTCAATATACATATACTTCTAAACGAAGCGTTAGTCGAGTATAGAGCGGTGATAAGAATAAAGAAACGACAAAGTAATAAGCGATTATTTTATGAATTTCATTGCACTTTATGTTTGAGGCTCTGGCGAAACTATAAGATGTTACTCAGGCACACAATTATGAGTTCCCCGCAGCCCCAAACAGAAACATTTGTAAGCTACATAAAATTCATACGAAAACTGTTTATTCCTTTTGTCATGTCTTTTTTCTTAATATGATATTATATTATATTTTAAAACCAATGATAAGGTGTTACTGGAGCAGGTTTGTATACTTCAGAAAAAAGAATGTTTTCGTGTGAAAGTCAGGATCAACTGTGACGTGGTTAAAAGTTGGTACATCAGAGTTGGCAAGTAAATAGAGACTATTCAAAACACATTTTACTATTTCTCCGACCTATGAATTATAATGACATTTTGTGATGTCAACCGTAAAGAACATTGGGAGTTGGATGAAAATGTTGATATTCTTCTGAATGTCATCGATAATTGGAACTGGTCCAAAGATACACATGCATATGTGTGTGTGTGTGTTTGGGGGCTTGTGTATGGCCGTACACGGTTGTGTGTATTCGTATGTGGATCTAGAGAGGCGTTGTAGCACATCGTTGTATCAGACTCTGAACGTCAATGAATATAAATCACCTGGGATAAACGAACAAGCGTTGCTATGGCGATGTAAGAAACCAAAGAGTTACATCTGAGTAAATCGAAGCTAAAATACAGGATAATACATCATAATATATATATATATACATATATTATATACAGTGTCTAGTATTTAATACTTACTTTCGTATACTGTGTATATGTGCATCTAGATTTGTATATCTTTCACTTTTCCGTTCTCTGTAATATCTATCTATCTATCTATCTATCTATCTATCTATCTATCTATCTATCTATCTATCTATCTCTATCTATCTATCTATCTATCTATCTATCTATCTATCTATCTATCTATCTATCTATCTATCTGTCTGTCTGTCTGTCTGTCTGTCTGTCTGTCTATCTATCTATCTATCTATCTATCTGTCGTCTATCTAACTAACTATCTATCTATCTATATTCTGAATACACACACACACGCATATATATATGTATATATTATGTATATATATATAATATATAAATATATTATATATATACATATGTGTGTGTGTGTGTTTGTGTGTATGTATGTATGTATGTATATGTATATATATATATTATATATATATATATATATATATGTATATGTAGAAATATATAATTCTTGGCATCATGCAATATTTTTCTTAATACCACGATATTTTCTCTGCTCTTATTTCGAACATCCTGTAAACTTTTATTCCCCCAAATCATTACATTTAGATCGTATACTCACTTTTGTTTTTAGACCATGTTAGGCAGACACATATACACGCACACGAGCACACACACACGCATGCACACACACACAACAAACACACAAACAGCACAATTATATAATATATATATGAACGCGTGTGCTTGTGTACGAAGAGTGTGTGCGTTGTTTGTGTTACGAATATCTTTGTCTAGTTCTTAAGAATAAAAACTAGATGTTTCTCTATGTTTCTCAGTCAACGAGAAATGGCCATATTTCAGTGTACAATAAAACTGTCGGTTTGTAAAGTATTTTATTGTATTTACTCGCGCAGTCTAATTATCTATCGGATCCTATAATATTGGCAATGTTTCCAGTCTATGAAACTTTCAACTTTCTTACAATTATATTCAAAATCTGAGGATGCATATTCTACAATATCCATGTTGTAAGAAAAGCGGCAGAAAAGACACGCGTTCCAAATATTGACTAACAAGCTTCAGAAAGTGGTTAATGTGACCATGTTGAAAAGTAGAGTGATTGACACAGAAAGCCAAACTACTACTACTACTACTACTATACTACTACTACTACTACTACTACTACTACTACTACTGCTGCTGCTGCTTCTGCTGCTGCTACTGCTGCTGCTGCTTCTGCTGCTGCTACTACTACTACTACTGCTGCAACCACTACCACCACTACTACTACTACTACTACTACTACTACTACTACTACCACCAACACTACTACTACTACTAATATACTACTACTACTGCTGCTGCTGCTGTTACTACTACTACTATCACCAACACTGCTCTCTCACTCAATAATAATAATGGATGATAATAATAATAATAATAATAATAATAATAATAATAGCGATGATGATAATATAATAATAATAATGATAATAATAATAAATAATAATAATAATAATAATAATAATAATAAGAAGAAGAAGAAGAAGAAGAAGAAGAAGAAGAAGAAGAAGAACAACAACAACAACAACAACAACAACAATAATAATATAATATAATAATAATAATAATAATAATAATAATAATAATAATAGAAACAACCAAGGTTAATAATCTGGTTGATATGGATGGTCTCAAAATATATACAAAAATGGTGCAGGCTTCGATTAGTTGCGCCTATTATGATAGGAGTTGTTTCTGTTTTTAGACTCCACATTCGAGTTACCTCTATTTCCAGGTCTTTGTGTTTTGAAAGACCTGAGAAACGTTGTCATCTGTCGATATTGATACATCGATTTGAAAAAAAAAATGCTTTCTAATCAATGTATCAATACCAATAGATGACAACTTTTCTCTGAAATAAATGGAGAAACTTTGAAAATATAAAGACCTGGAAATAGAGGTAACTCGAATGTGGAGTCTAAAAACAGAAACAATTCATCTCATAATAGGCGCATTTAGTATGATATAAAGAACATTCAGGCAAATACATAACAAAAACATGAGGACTCTCAAATATATATAAAATGCAGAAAAAAACACTACTAGGTACTGCACACATCCTACGTAAAACACTTTACAGTAACAATAACAATAAACTGACAATAAGAACATTGCAACAAACCTCAGCATATACCCAAAGCACACAGAGCTGCGCTCGGTAGTGCAGTGAAAAGACGTGATAAAAATAAGACTACTGAATAATAATAATAATAATAATAATAATAATAATAATAATAATAATAATAATAAATAATAGTAATAATAATAATAAAACAAGAAGAAAAGTGCGACTGTTATTGGTAATAAATAGAGATTGACTCTGTTTATTAAAGTGAAAATGAAACGACCGAATAATATTTCGACAATCCATATGTCTTTTGCAAGTTCAAAATATAAAATGAAATTAAATTCATAGACAGGAAACGCTGAAACATTCAGAATTAAACCGAAATAACTGCGTTTCTTTCCAAGTAAAACGACACCATCATCTTTCGGTCTTTTACAAAAGGTAGCAGAAGGAAGGAAAGAAAGAAAAGAATTTGAGAAAAAAATTATTTAGTCAAAAAGTTTAGTATAAATGTGTTGGAATACACCAGCCATATTATTAATTCCACCTGACTGAGATATTAACAGTTCACACAAATATATCTATCCTCATGGATTTTGAGGATTGAAAGTGCAGTGGGGTGAGGGTATTTTTGAGAATGTGCACCTTTCAGGTCTTCTTCAAATTTACACCCGTTTGAGGTGAAATGCTCCACAAGTTCTGTGGAACCACTGTTATTGTGCCTGACATCGTACCTACGTCCGTTTAATCTTTTTTTGCAATCGTTCTGTTGTGCAACCAATATAAATCATTTTGCGTTTGGTGCATTCCGCTACATATACCAAATGGGAATCCTTGCAGTTCCCTCCTTCTGTGTAAATCATAACATTTCTGTTATAATTCTTTGATGGAATTGGTCTGACTGATGTTATTGCACAACAAACAGGACTCCCTTATGGGTGTTTTTAGGGGTGCTGCATTCAGAAACTCCAATAGAGTCTTTATTAAAGGTACAGGTCAATATTTCTCTAATATTTCTATTCCGTTTAAAGGTGGAAGAGGAAATATTTGTCGGGAATGAGGATATTTTTCTGAAATATTTTGGTAACTGTCATGCAACACTTTTGAAATGCCAGCGAAACTTCGGTGCTAGTTAATCACTGAAGAATTTGGCCATAAGCTCTTTTCTGACTGCTAAAAGGAGGCGTGAAAGTTTGATTATCTCTACTAATTTCAGCTATGCCATTCGCGATTTCCTTTAATCTTGATTCACTATAACCGCGCTTAACATAATGGTGCTCAAAAGTACTTGCATATTTCCCATAATTCATAATGTCTGTGCAAATACGTCTCATCGTCACAAACAGGGTCATCGGATTTGATCTGAATGTATGATGTGGATGATCAGGCTGAATCAAATGTAGAAATATCGAAAATATAGAGAACCTTAACAGCAAAAGTAAACCTATTTCCACTTATCATTAGAACATCAAAAGCCACTCCTCAAAAGTACAACGCCAGTTGCAACTTTCGGGCATCAACACAGAAAGAAATGTCATTAATCATTCGGCATTGCCAGCCATTCTGAGTGGGCCAGCGTTTGTCGATAATATTTGATTCAGTGTCGGCTATTGAAGCGTATAAGGCGAATTTGACTCAATAATAATCCTGTCTAATATAGACACAAGACCTGAAATTCTGGGGGAAGAGCAAGTGGGTTACATTCATCCCAGCGCTCAACTGGTGTTTATATCATCGAGCTCGAAAATATAAAGGGCAAAGCCGACCTCGGCGAAATTTGAGCTCTGAACATAAAGTCGGACGAAATGCTGCTAAGCATTTTGTATGGCGTGTTGTTGTTGTTGTTGATAATCATGATGATAATGATGATGTTGATGATGGTGATAATAATAATGATGATGATGATGATAATCCGGGACACACACAATTACGTCCCCAAACACAAAGGAAAGATCATTAATGGACAAAAGAGGAACATAGTTTCATTTTTCACTGATGATGTACAACAACAACAACAACGCTCACAACACTATAGCCTCAACACGTATATGCTTGTAGAAACAAAAATAACATCTATACTGAAACAAATATAAATATAGATAGGAGATGGTTGATTTCATTGTAAAATAGATTACAGAATATAAGACAATATATCTTAAAATCTAAAACAATAACAGACATCAAATTAGATTTGTTAAAACAACAAATATCCAATCAATATAAATGGCGACAACTAAAGAAAGAAAACATAAATAAATACAACAAAGACAAAAACTTTCAGAAGGCCATACACTGAAAAATTACAAAGAGATGTACACTTATAAAGCACACAATAGATAGAAAACTTAATTTGTATCTCAAATATTATCAGAAACCACAGAGAAAATATCTTCAAGATATTGTTATCTGGGTTTAGCAATGGCTGTATGGTTAACAACTTCGTTTAGTGAACGCGTGCTTTCGAGTTTCGTTTTACTGCGTGATATCTTGGACAAGTCTTTTATAAAGGACTCAGATTGACCGTTACTCGGTCAGTGGAATTTGGTTGGTACACAAGAAACTTTCTTTTTCTCTCTGTCTTTTTCTCACTCTCCTTTTATTTTCTACTCGTGACACATTTCAGTCGTTAGACTGCGGCCATGCTGGGGCACTGCCGTGAATAAGTTTTAATCGAATGAATCAACCCCAGTACTTCAATTTTTGCTCAGCCTGCCGCTTATTCCAACGGTTTCTTTCTGGCGAACAGCTATGTAACGGGGACGTAAACAACCAATCCCGGTTGTCAAGGGATGGTGGCAGACAAGCACTGACACAAAGACACACAGGCGTGCGCGTGCATGAACACACACACACTCACACATACACACACACACTCACACATACACGCACACGCACAACGGGCTTCTTTTAGTTTCCGTCTTCCAAATACTCTCACAATGCTTTCGTCGGCCCGTGGTTGTAGTAGAAAACGTGCTCATGGTGTCACGCAGTGTCACTGAACTCGGAACCATATGGTTAGGAAACAATCTTCTTCCCACACAGCCATATATATGTAAACATATATTTATTATAAGTATATATATATATATATATATATATATGTGTGTGTATATATATGCTTACATGCATACATACATTCATACATACATAAGTTCAGATTTATACCTGTAATTATTGGAGCCCTGGGATATGTAAAATACTGCCTAAATACCAACCTTGAGGAATTAGGCTTCTAAAAACCAGAAAGGAGAAAACTAATTCGATGATTACATCACTGGAACTGTAAAAATATGTAAAACTTTCCAGAAGTTTAGCATTTAAATCTATATATGACCATGTCTACATATGCAACTCTATGCATGAGAATACACACATAAAGCAAAATATACAAATCTGCACGTATGCATACATACATACATGCATACAAACAAAAATACCCGTTGTTGCTGTTGAAGTTTCAATGAAGGATCCTTGGATCTAGGTTAGAAACCGGCTCTCTCTCTCTATTGGCAAGATATCTTTAAATAAAACTGAACAATGACATACATGCATACATACATATGTGTGAGTGCGTGTGTATACGAGTGTTTGTGTGAATGTGTGCGTGCTTGTATTTACATATTTATTAGTGGTACCGAATTATGATGTCGTACTTTCAAGTAAATAATCTGACGTCATTGCTCAAGAGGAACAGCATCAAAGTATCGAGGACTTATCCTGGTAACTTATTAAACCTTGTTTTTACTGTGCAAATCATCTCAAGCAGATTGGTAATGTGCATAGAGAAAGGAAGTGGGTACCTCATGAGTTGCCTCTCGAGAATGCATTCAACAATTTGTAACAATTTGCTGATCAGCAATGAGCAAACACCTTTTCCTAATCGAATTGTAACAGGATGAGAAATGGATAGTCTATTTCAACAATTCACGTAAGAAGAGTGGTTATTGCAAAATGAAAATCCGTGCGTTTGGCGGAATACTATAGGGATTGTTCACTTTGAATTATCTCAACAACGGAGAAGCATCATCGCAGAATTTTATTCAGAACAACTAGAAGGTGTCAATCAAGTTTTGCTATCAGCTCCAGTCAACAGAAAGGGAGTCATCCTGCAATATGATAATGTAAGGCCACATTCAACAAAGATAATTCAAGAAGAGATAACTTTGTTAGTCAGGGAAACTCTACATTAGCTACCCTGCTTACCAAACTTCAAGAAATTTTTTTTACAAGCAGGCACGATGTCGAAACGACATTCCAAATGTTTTTATCTCCTGAAGAATCTGACATTTTTACCCCATAAAAATCAGAAAACTGGTTTTAAGGTTGGAGAATATTGCTAACAATGGCAACTATATTTTGAACGAATAGAGATATTTAGGACATGTTTTAAGTTGATTTGAAATCATTACCTGAGGTGTCACATTACTTTCCGGTACCTGTGACATATATACGCATATACATATAGATACATACATGTATATACACCCACCTATACACACATGTATGTATATATATATATATATATATATATATATATATATATATATATACATGTACTTATGTATATATGTATGTATTTATGTATGTATGCATGTATGTATGTGTATGTAATTGTATGTGTATGAATGTGAACAAAGCAAATGAAGTCCCTTTTCGTATTCGTTCTGCCCCGAGTTAAGCAGTTTTACATATCGCACGCACTCTCTAAAAACCTAAGAGGTGTATATAAGAAATCTGTACCCAGCGACGTTATTGTACGTCAGCAGCGATAAGAAGTAACAAATGACCTTCCTTTGAAAAGAGAGAAATTCTCTTATAAAATTTCGAGTGCACTTAGAATAAGTGAAAAACAATATCAATGTGAAATAATCTAAAAGTTTCTTATAAATGAACACCTGAATAAGATCAAGATAATTTATTTATTCAACTGCCCCAAGTGTTTCCAGAGATAATGATACAAATTAAGAAACAAATTGAATGAATATAAAAAGCCTAAATTTCTAAAGTAGAAGGACAAAATACTATGTAAAAGAAATGAATAGAAAAACACAAAATTATTTGTGAAACAAGACAGGACCAGACAGATATGATCAAGAAAACAACATCAGTTATTTAGAGAGAAAAAAACAGCATGGAGTATAATACCAAAATAAATGCGGTGGAATCATCAACAAGAAATCCAAGTCCGAAAACAGATAGGGTCAGAACATCAAAACGTCAAACCTAAAGAAATATTTCACAAGAATTAAAAAAAGAATAGAACTAAAATAACATTCTAAGAAACATGGTAAAAGATAGAAGATGGGGAAAAAAAGGGAAAGATGATTGATGAAGAACCAAACATGGTCACAGAGAAATTCTAGAATCAAAGGTGTACAGAAGTAACAACAGAACAAAGTCATTCAGCTCTTCAGTGAAAAACCATCAAAAAGAACCTTGTTTTGATAAATTACCGAACATTTAACAAAAACATTTGAAATACTTGCAAATATTTTCAGTGTCGTAATTAGAGAATCATCGACAGCATCACACTGGTCCACTAAGATCTTTAAAAAAGAACTCTGGTAAACTCAAAGGGGAAACACTGAAACTGTCAGACTTGTAGATCAATTATCGGTCTATAGTAACTTGTGAATTAATGAAAATGCTATCATTGTACAGCAAATCAATGTTTGGGAAGAGACGATATGAATAGCTAATCGACATAAACAGACAGGACCGTATTTTTTATGTAACCTTTATGCTACAATCATTTCCATAGAAAATGTGTATAAGAGATTAATAGTTACTATCTGTAGGCGGCAGAGTGGAAAGAGGTGGGCTTGTACAATTAGAATATCATTTTAAAATTGTTATTGCTGATTTACATACTAACATAACAGAAAGTAGCAGCAGAGTAAGTTAATACAAACAGTTGAGATATGCAAAACGTATAAAGAATTATTCTTTATCTTCAAAGAGGCTCACAAAAAATAACAAAGAAGCTGAAGTGGGGGAGGAGTAAGGAAAACAACAACTTCTTAGAAGAAAACAAGATTAATGAAATATAAGATAAAGAAAGCACTTGAAAAAAAAATGATGGTAAATAGACGGTGGGTAAACACGTTTGTACAGTACAACCCATTCAGAATAGAAAGAGCTGATATCTAACATCAACAATCACAACTGCCCCGAGGTACAGGTTTAAAAGACTGAAGAACTTTTGATAGCAGTACAAAATTAGAACTAGTCGCTAAAATTACACAGAGATTGTAAAAGATAAACGGTCGTGTTGAGGTCACAAAAGAACAATTCACAATGCACTTTATCAATATCCACGTTTGACCGAGTATATCAACATGCACTACAGTGTGTGAAGACGGCCCGAGAAGGCCTTCCTATATTGTCACGCGACCTGCTATAGTTAGCAGCCAGATCTCCTTCAAATCTTAGCCTACCAATAGAAATTGACATATAATGAATATAATGATTATACTGAATAAATTAATCGTCTATCTATCTATCTATCTATCTATCTATCTATCTATCTATCTATCTATCTATCTATCTATCTATTTATCTATCTCTATCTACATATCTATCTATCTATTTATCTATCTATCGAGGGGGAGAATGCACACAAAAAACAAAAGACGAAGACAGGTAGTGTAGAAAACAAACAGATGTATTAGTTTAACGCTCGGGAAGTGAAAAGTCTTAAACGTTTCGAGCCTACGCTCTTCCACAGAAAGGAACTCAGGAAGAAACAAGGGGAGAAAATAAAGAATGTATAGTGGCTAGCGTCTTTTATTCTCTTACACATTCCAGAACTAAGACTGTGGCCATGCAGGGGCATATATTTAGTAAGAATAAAAAGGAATTAAAAAATCCAGGCAGACATCTTAGTTCAATTTAAATCTAATCAATTTTATATCACCTTGAAAACGTTGTATTAATTTGTATTATCAGATATATTAGTTTGAATGATATTTTCTGTATCTAAATCTGTTTATTCAACAGAAACAATTGTCGGCTGTGTATTGTGAATTCCGTATTTTTGTTACATATAACAATATATAATATCTAAGTGATGCAGTGAGATCAAAAATAACAGTCCTTTTCGAGCGGTAAGTCGGCTTTTATCATGGCCCAGGAGTTTGATTTACTCTAATATAGCTTTACATAATTCGTGACCTTGAGATTAATGCAAACCTCACTCAACCCCATGTTTTTATTGGCGACCTCTGCAAACCTAGCCACATGTAAACTGTTGAAAAGGTGACGACAAGGCAAAGATTGATGTTAATAACAGCGTTTTTAGCCGTGTTCATTTATCCCATGTTGTGCAACCCCAGCTTGTAGGCGGGAATTTGGTGCACCAAGTCGTTCTGTATCCTCGTGCATCCTCATCGTTCCTAAGGACCTGCCTTGTATCTGTATGCAGTGCTCCAGTTGGTCACAAGTTGGTGAACCTCGCTCCACCTCTAACATCGAGGGCATAAAGAAACTCCCTTGTTATTCACACGATATAAATACGTATTTTTCTTACAACCTATACTTGAATAAATTGATCTGGCAAAGAAGTACTACATCTTGCAACGTACCTTCCCCACAATTTATCCCTTTCCTAGAGCTGGCCCATGCCGAAGTCTACCTTATTACTTCTAGATTCTTCCTCCGTTTTACCGAAGTGGAGGAGATTCTCAATTAGTCTGAAATATTTTTTCAGTATTCTAGAATGAGAAATAAGAATAAAAGAAAACTATTTCAATAAATTATCATGATATAATCCATCTTTTAGGAGAGTTCTGTCAAATACGTCTGTTCCCTATAAACAACTTCGGTAATTGTTGCTTGCCTAACAACAAGGCAGAAAATTAGGAGGACTAGATTCTTTGATACAATTGGCCGAAATACTTGACAGTTACATTAATTTATGTACAGCAAAGTGATCAAATGTAAATCCGAGCTCCACAAAATTTGAATTAAAAACGTTAAGAGCTGGAAGAAATATAACAAAATATAGTATTCCACCCTTTAACGATTGTGCCAACCTACCGCCCTAGCATCAACAGCAATAATAATAATGGTTCGACAAACTGAAATGTCGATGTTGGATATGATGTCGTTATTGTTTTACTCTCTTTATACTTTTTTCCATTAAGTAATGTTTTCAACACTACTCAATTTTTTATGTTTACCAATATGTAAATATAAGTATTTATGCTCGCAGCTTCGTCTGTTTACTTTTCGTATTGTTTGTGTTTTGAGAGTCTGTTTCTGTGTTTTCAAATATTATTGGTGGGGGCGTGTCTGTTTGCTTATGCTGCCATTATCCTGGCGATCACCTCTTCCTCCTATTTCTAACAGAGCCATCTAGCAACGGAATAAAATATTCCAAATGATTGATAATAGAAATATAAACAGTTAAAAAAAGCAATGTCAAGGCCAGTCTTTCTCTGTTTCAGGGAAATACTTTCTCAAAATTTCGGAATGCAAAGGAGGAAGAGGAAAAAAATCTGCTTCAATTTGATGCTAAATTATTATGAAATTGGAACTTGAAGAATTCGCTATCATTAAAAACAAATAAATGGAAACCAAGTTGTAATAATGATAATATAAGCAGATATAGATTTATTATAAGAAAATATAACAGCCCACAAAACGAAAACAAGGAAAACTAAAAAAGCAAAGAAAACTAAAACAAAAAAGCACCGAGAATCCAAACATTAATGTATCTATTCATTCTTACAATACTCTTGTAGATTCGAACGTGAATATTTGATCGCAGTGGATTTTTGCCGCCGCAGAATGCCTCCTCCCTACAGAAAGTATGTCCCTCCGACGTCCAATTTACCGGTTTACTGCTTTAAGCAGGCTTCGAGACGTAATGGTGATTCGGCTTCGTTATATGTCCCCTCAGTCGAAGCTACTCCACAACAATCAGATATTCACGTTCGAATCTGCCAGGAGATATTTAGAATGTATAGATACGTTATTGTTAGAGAAAATAAACTAAATGAGTAAAGATAATCAATTCTTAGCAGAACGTGTGTCAATAAAAGCGGAACCAGAAGCAGCAGAAATGAAAAGATGAATATGAATTAAGAATAGAAAATTCTAAAAGTGAAAATTCTGAGGGTGACAATAGCCTAAAGATTAAGATATTTAAAAAAATTAATAGTTAAGTAATTAAAGCCGATAGAAGACCTTCTTATAGACTAATATGATACTTCCTCCTCAAACATAAAAGTGATATAGATGAGGTTTCTAACCTTAATAAAAACGGATGAAAACATCACTATCATCAGCATAAACCACCTGATAGATGCATGAACCATAATAATAACAAAAGAAAGTGGGTGCTCCCTTAATTTACTCATGCAAGTATTGCGAAAACCCGGAGAAAACAACCAACGTTGAAAACAAACATGGAGATAAAGATAGAAACTAAAGAAAAAATCTTTAAATCTTTAGTGAAATGGATAAAAAAAAAAAGAACGAAAAGGGAAAGAGTGAATGGCTAATGCTACAGAAATATAACAAAATAGTTTTACCCGAAATCAAAGCAGCCCTGAAACAAGAGATCCTCGTTAAATCGTAAAGAATTCGTCGGTATGAAAAGCAACAAAGATCCTTTGAACACAACGAACACCTCGACTCCAACCCCAAATAATTTTGAAAAGAATTTGGTAAAAAAATAAAATAGAAATCAATATAACAGGAAAAACAAGTGATGTAAAAAGAATGTTGAGTGTGATTACCAAAAATATCGCTACAAATGAGAATGTTGAAAATAACAAGTGCAGCCCCCACACGATAGCAGAAAGCCGTATCATTTCCAAACTAGTTCAAACGCTACAAAATAAAAATATGAGCAACTGGAATGCGCTGCAAACTTCTAGTTGACGTTTTTAACAGGAATATATAAAATTGTGGTAAAATATTTAACGGCCTTTAGAACAATTCAGGAACAACAGCAGAACGGTTCAAAGAGGGAAATCTGCCTTGATCTTAGTGACTAAAATCAGTGATTCCTCTCCCGCTACATGTCCCAAATGATAATAAATACATAATCAATCCAGGATACAATTTACGAAAACTTAGCTACTGTAATAAAGTGAGAGATAAATAATTATGCTAGCAAGAAAAAAAATGCAAAAAAGCCACAAAGTTCACAGATCAATCGCATATCAACTGTCATAATAAAACACTATAAAAAGAGAAAGAATATTGCGAACATGACATAGATTGACGAACACACTACCAATTCCCAAACAGAGACGATTAAGTCATTGCTGCATATTGATGTCAATCGTAACCAGTAGAGCAAGTATGTCCTAATAGGTGTTGTATTAGTTCTAACACATTGTATGGTTAAATTATTATGCATCTACCAAAAAAGAAAAAAAAAACGAAAAATGGAGAGACTATTAGGATATAAAGATCTGGAAGTGGAGATAACCAGAAATTAGTACCGTAAATCCTCAAGTATAATCCGCATTTTTTCCCCAAAATTTAAAGGTAAAAATCCCTAGTGCGTATTATACACGAGATTAAAAACGAAAAATATTTTCTCAGCTCGAGTTTCTATTTGCTGTCCGGCAATGTTTATTCAGACGCATTTTGTGATGTCGGGCGTGAAAATACCTTAAGCTAAGCCTGAAAGCAATGAAGTCATAAAAGAACCATCCATAACTTGCAGTAAACAACAGTTATTAAACGTTATTACTGTTATTACTGTTATTTCTTTATTTTATGCAAACAAAATGCACAAAAAAGCTATACGTTTGAATTATGTTATATATACAATAATAATAAAGGACGTTACCGTATACATTTTTACAGACCAAGGACGTTATATAGACCTCCTTGACTCAAGTTAGAGAAGGGGTGCGTATTATACACAAGGTTTAGGTTTTTCAGAGGTATAGCCCCCTAAATATCCCCTGCAAATTATATTTAAGGGCGGACTATACTCGAGTATTTACGGTAATTGAAAATTGAAACAACAGCATTAAATATCTAGGAGAAAAGCAAAAGAAGCAGACTCAACTCATGACCCAGATAACAAGACTTATTATTCATATATACGTAACGTATAATCCAGACTCGTGAAACCTAAGAGCTCTAAGTAAGGCCTTGTATTATCAAAATAAGTATGCATTCTGCATAAATGCGAATTGATTTGCCATTTGAATTATAGATTTCTTAGAATCATACGTCACTAGTAACTTGAGGTACTAGTCTAAAAGCACTGTCTTCTCAGTTGTTCTACATTGTTTGATGAATATAAGATCTATATCTAGCCTTCTATGGCTATTACATATATATGAAAAATTTGATATGCAATCACGCATATATCAAAGGTTTGTTCGGTATCATGTCTCTATGAAGTGATCTCGAAGTTGTTAAGCGAATAAGCGTCCTTCCAAGCCACCGCATGTGTCATATATATTTATACAACTAAACATTTTGGCAAATCTCTTTGGCGGAAACATGAGAATTATAACTTACCTTTGAACAACCGTTACTGGATAATATAGTTTCTTATTTGCTCTTCTTGAAAGCCATTTCCATAAAATCATTTTGCATACTATTGTATATCACGTGGGATTTTTTTAGTGGGATTCCTGTAAACTTCTGATATGACTCCAATCAGTTTAGGATGAAGTCCTCAAATTCTGCAACCTTTCGTTAGCATTTTCATATTGTGTCTTATGTTACGCTATCCGAATTACCTAGAGTAATGTTAAGGAAGGCAGGTTGATTGGCTCTTTGGCTGCTTCTACCGTCGACTTTATTGCTGTTGCTGTTGATGTAGTTCTGATTCTTGCTTTTACTGTTTAATCTGTACTTGCTATTGCAATCCGTGCGCTTTTTCTGTTTAATTTAGCTGTTATTTTTCTAGTGCTAGGTTATTAGATACCATTTTCTACTCTAAGCACAAGGCCGGAAAGTTTTGGGGAGGGCCAAAATAGATTGACCCTAGTACGCAACTGGTACTTAATTTATCGACCCCGATAGGATGAAAGGCAAACTCGACCTCGTCGGAATTTGACCTCAGAACATAAAAACAAACGAAATAATGCTAAGCATTTCACCCGGCGTGCTAACGTTTCTGCCAGCTCAACGCCTTTGTAATAGATATGTTGACAGTAGTAGTTGGTATCATTTAACAGGTTGCTTTGGTTCTCATAAATATTTCAGCCTTTCCTAAATGGATGGTCCACAATGATTGATTCGCCCTCTCAGCTCTAAAGATGAGATTTTGCCATAGTGTTGTTTCTTCACCCTTCTCTGCAGATGTTTGTCTGTGTGTGTGTGCGTTTTGTATTTGAATCGTATATTAGGGTAAGTTATTCCTGTATTCCGTTGTTGGTAATCCCTTCAGCTGATATATTTCGGGATTTTTCTTGAGAAATCTGCTACTGGTATTTATCTATTTTTTTGTGGTTGTGGTGTTGGCAGCAGTTTCGATTTTTCCTTTCTTTAATTTCAACTAAGGGCAGAACGACCTTAAATGGTTGGTGCTGCCACATGTGTGACATCCGGTCTTTAGCACGCTACCATGACGAGCACTTTGACCTTTGTTTGTTGGCATATTATCCGAATTTGTTTTCTTGCCTAGATCAGAACATCTAGGCCGATGCCCACCTTCAATTCTCTTGGTGGAGGCTCTTTATATAAAAATGAGTGTCCTGTTAATTCAGTAGAGCAGCTTCTACAAGCCGATGTTTATTTTCTGTGACTGACCCTGCACCTAAGCTTCACTACTTGTGATCCCCGAAGGAATCTCACACCAACGTTTTCATATCTTCTGATGCATGTGATTAATTTCATTTCCTTCTCTGGGTCAGCACCCCCTTTTCCACGGTGCTTCTACTCGCCACGTCCTTGTACACGTATGAAAAAATTATCCTACTTTTAGACACTAAGCATGATTTTCGGAAAGTCCTTTCTTCCCCTTTTCTAAACGAACTTCCTTGCTTGAAAAGGCTTGTTGATTACATCCACTCCAGTGCTCAACTGTTACTTGTTTTAACTTGCCCGAAAAGATGAAAGACAAAGTCGGGTTTAAAGGAATTTGAATTCAGAATTTTAAAACTTGGGATATGTACTGCACCGTAACTTGTCACGACCAGAACAACACCCTCCTCCCCTTCGTCATCGTCATCGTTCTTCTCCTCTCCCTCCTGCTGTAACCCCTGCTCCTTCCTCGTCATCGTCGTCATCCCTCTCCTGCTGCTTCTCTTTCTCCTTCTCCTCCTGCCCTTGCCCCTCGTCATCATCATCAACGAGAACAATACTAAAGATTCCTTTCATTACCACAGGACTACATGATTCCATGCAGTTTGAATAGTCGATTATGTCGCCTCGTTGCATTACAGATACTCACTTTATCGACTTTAGAGATGTTAAAAGAAAAAAAGCTGACACCAACAAGATTTCAAATCAGAGCGTTTAACAAAAAAAAAATAGCGTAACTCAACACCACAAGACATTTTACTTCACGTTTTGCATATGTGTTCGTTTATATAATTTTAAAGTAAAACTTTGCGTGTTAAAGACGATGTGTACTGCACATGACAATGCAAATTTTCTTGCTGTTTTTTTTTTATATTTTTGGCATGTTGTACAGTTGGAGCAATTCATGTGCCTCGTCAATTTACAAGCTAAAAAGCAATTGTTCGACTTTTCCTGCTCATATTTTTGGTTATGTTATTTTAAAATCTTTATATTCAGAAAAATTCTGTGCGTGGATTGATTGTCTGTCAGCAGGCAATTATCGTAACCGGGGTCCTTAAACAATGTTATCTTGAAGGTATTTCTCACTCTCAACCCCCCCTCTTACACTCTCTCTTAATCTCTCTTACACTCCCTTGCTCGGCTGCTCTCCTTTTCTATCTCTCTCTTTCACTACATACAAACAGGCTATTCATTTGTGAAGTGGCCATATGTAAAGACACGTGGTAATACTTTAGCTTTAGATTCGTTTATGAAATTTTATTTTTAACTTGTAATATGTTATATTTCTTTATCACTTGAGCTCTGAATTTCTAAACTCGCTCGCTTACGCATTCATTTAATCATTCATTTGTTCGTTTTTGTATTGCTATCTGTGTGTATAATATATATATATATATGTATTTATGTAAAAATATGTGTGTTTATATATGCGTGTGTTTGTATGTTATATTATATACTGTATTTATACTGCATACGTGTATTTTTTTTCTCTTATCCGATTGTATGCACGACCCCCACACTTTCTATAAAATTTCTCTGTAATGGCCCCTTCATCTGACGCCCTTTGTGGCAAATTAAAGAAACCATCCTCCTCCTCCCCCACCTCCACCTCATCCTCATCATCATTATCATTGCTGTTGTTTTTGTCATTGTAATCGTTGTTGCCGATAAAATTCTTGATGTCATTGTTAGTGATGTATTTTGAGAAGAGCAGGCGTGTTCATACACAGCTGTATTTGTATTCAATGATAAATATTGTTTTATTCGATTCTCTGACTTTGGAACATTTAAGTATTCACCCTTTTCACCTTGGGATAGAAAAATATGATTTTCCATTCGATATTTTGTTTTATTTTGGAAACATAAGCTTACATGCTTAACACCATACTTTCTTCGTTTAGCTTACGTACCTCCAGCAATTTTGAACATTTCTTTTAAAAATATTTTTAAACACGATCGTGAATTACAAAGAGTTGCTAACAGAAAAGGAAGCTAAATATAATACTGAAACAAATACAAATTTTTGCACTACACAGCAGAAAAAATAACAGTTTTAAAAAACAGAAATGAACAACAAACACTGTAACAAAGTCAGTAATCTTCTGGTTTAGTTTTCAGCAAAAAAAAAAAAAAAAAAAAACGGAAAAGAAAAAGACATCCGAGTTCAGACGGACTCTGAGAGAAGAAGAAAAAAATAAAAAATGAGATGTGGGACAGATATGTCATGAATTTTCTGCTTCTTGGATTAACAATTTATTCGAAGGGAAATGCGAGATATAAAGTGACATGCAGCTGATTATTAGATAATGCTAAGGTCTTTAACCCTTCCCCCAAAGAGCAGTTCATAGTAGCCCTGGCTGACACATGGGATATTGTGGGTGGTTTCATAACTGGCAGCGTAGCATATGAATGCTTAGGTTTGGTTAACAAAACTGTAGACAAGGAGAGGCGACAGAAGACTCGTGACGTAATATGTGGGTCGACATATATACTCAACATAAAAATCACAGCCAGAATTATTGGCAGTGATACTTATAAACAGCTCTTCGCTACTTTGGTGGCGAATCACTTGTTGTTTGTGAGTTACGAGTTGATCAATAACGACAAGGACATTATTTACATTATTTACATTTGACGGATATTTGTCTTCATCTTATTTGTTGTTAGCACAACGTTTCGGTTGATATACCCTGGAACCTACATCAGGTGTCTTGGGGATATTTCGAACTTGGAATGAGAACTCAGGTTCAAAATTTCCCCAAGATACCTGAAGATTGCTGGAGGGTATATCATCTGAAACGTTGTGTTAATAACAAATCAGATGAGGACAAATATCCGTCAAATGTAAATAATGTAAATAAGGTACATAATTCCTCATCTCTTAAATATAGAACTGAACGACAAGTAATCAAGTGAATTCTGCATGGACATGCTGACCCTGATGACCACCGATGATCACATTACTATTTGCTGCTTAATTATGAGTGCAGAAGGAAAGTGATATGACCAGGCTATACTGAAAAGTTGGAAAAGCAGTAGCAACAATAGCAACGATGCAAAAATTGGTGTTTCCAGAGAAGCATCAGAAGTTGGAAGGCAATATGTTGTTGACGGCTAATCGGAAGGAATTGCGCCAAGAAAAATGAAGAAAGCAAATCAAATACGTACAGTGAAGCGGTCATTTTCTCGTAGTGCATCCATTACAAACGATTAGGAATAAACAGGATTCCCACCAGAAAAAGTATACAAATTCATTGAACAGTTTTTATCCAACAATAGTTTCCCACTCATGTTTGGGTAGGTTATTTCAATTAGGTTTTGCACAATACTCTTTCTTTCACTCTTTTACTTGTGTCAGTCATTATACTGTGGCCATGCTGGAGCACCGCCTTTAGTCGAGCAAATCGATCCCAGGACTTATTCTTTGTAAGCCTAGTACTTATTCTATCGGTCTCTTTTGCCGAACCGCTCAGCTACGGGGACGTAAACACACCACTATCGGTTGTCAAGCGATGTTGGGTGGGGGGAGACAAACACAAATACATGAACACACACACACACACATAAATATACATATATACGATGGGCTTCTTTCAGTTTCCGCCTACCAAATCCACTCACAAGGCTTTGGTCGGCCCGAGACTATAGTAGAAGACACATGCCCAAGCTGCCATGCAGTGGGACTGAACCCGGAACCATGTGGTTGGTAAGCAAGCTACTTACCACACAGCCACTCCTGCCTCTAATAGAAATTTGTTTTTCTAATTTGCATATTTCTATATAATTTTCTAATTTAGAAAAGTGTTCATTGAATAACGTGCATAACCCTCTTTTTGTGTTTATGTAATTTTATTCTGTCCCTCCTATATCGTTGCAAATTTTATTTGTATGTACATACGTTAAACAAATAAATAAATAAATAAATAAATAATAATAACAATAATAATAATAATAATAATAATAATAATAATAATAATAATAATATTGATAATAATAATATTGATCCACTAACCCTTGATGATCCACTGATTCCTAATGTAGCATAAAACCACAAGGTTTTCGCAAAATCCCTAATAGACCCATTGGCCTACTAATCTCAAATGGTCTGCTACTCACTAATAGTCTGTTAAGCTCTAATGGTTGCTAGGCCAGCGCAAAAGGAAAATCATTTAGAAAATGACGAACTGGAGAAATTATTAATATCAAAACGAAAAGAAATAATTAATAGTTTGTAAGTAATTTATTTTCATTTCATTCTTGTAGTAACAGTAAAATTAATAGAAAATATTTCAATTTACTTTCTTATTAGAAATCTACATATTTCGGTTTAAAACTTGAATTTAAAATAATCATTTCTTTAAATATATTATCAAACAAAAGTGAATTCTATAATTTTAATTGCATATTTAGGACATAAGTTGTTTTTCCTTTGTTTAAGAAGTTAATTGAATTCATGATTGTTCGATTATATTATTTAGTTTTAAATATGTACAGGTTAAACGGGAAGCTTAACTCATTTTGCTTCTAACAAATTCAACAATGTTCTGTTATTATCTTATTTTATTTTCTGCACTTTTTTTCCATTTTATTGGTCTTGCAGAACAGGCAGAACCATTACCGTGTCAAGGAAAATACTTAGCGGCATTCATTTCAGCTCTTTATGTTCTGAGTTCAAATTCCACTGTTGAAATCGACTTTCCCCCTACCCCAAATGTCTGGCATTGAGCCTATTGTAGAAAAGATTATTATTATTATTATTATTATTATTAGTGTTGTTGTTGTTATTATAATTATTACGACGGTGGGCTGACAGAATGGTTATCAGGCTGGACGAAATACTTAGCGTTAGGTACTTCGTCCGTCGATACGTTCTGAGTTCAAATTCCACTCTTGAAATCGACTCTCTCCTACCCCAAATGTCTAGCATTGAGCCTATAGTAGAAAAATTATTATTATTTTTATTATTATTATTATTATTATTATTATTATATTATTATTATTATTATCATCATCATCATCATTATTATTATTATTATTATCATTATTATTATTATTATTATTATTATTATTATTATTATTATTATTATTATTATTATTATTATTGTTGTTGTTGTTGTTGTTGTTGTTGTTGTTATTATTAAGGCGGTGGGCTGGCAGAATGGTTAGCAGGCTGGACGAAATACTTAGCTTTGGGTACTTCGTCCGTCGATACATTCTGAGTTCAAATTCTGCCAAGGACGATTTTGACTTTCATAATTTCGGAGTCGATACATTAAGTACCAGTGAAACACTAGGGACACTGTGATTGACTAGTCTCCTGTCACCAAAAATGAGGCCTTGTGCCTCCAGTAGAAAGGATTATTATTATTATTATCATTATTATTATTATTGAGTGAAAGATCAGAACATGCCATCAAAGTGACACTGGGGTAAGATATACAAAGCCCAATATACCCCATCATGACTACCCGTCTGATAAGGGTACACCAGACATATGCATCACAACTATATGTACGCGATATGGTGATCTCATATCAAGATAAAGAGCACATGAACTTACAGGTGGGGCCAGTTAGAATTTTCGTCAGGTCGAGTAGCCCATGCTGGTAAAAAGGTCCCTAAATAAGGGTTGTTTAAGTTTGTTGAACGAAGCACTCAAATTTTCAAAGGTGAATTATACAAACTCCAAAGAATTTCTTGCAACACACGGCTATGATGCACCCCCACTACTTCTACTCGAAATTAGAGATGCACATATCGTCAGCTATCAACTGGTTAAGGTCAAACAACTGACAAGAAAATCTGTGGTACTGAGCAGAATATTTGCTGTAGCCCATCTTTTTTATATCAAGACAAAACAATGTACATGATAACCCTTCCAATCAGTTAAGATCAGAAGCCACGAAAGCCACTGCCTGGTACTACATCCGGGCAATTGTTATTATTATTATTATTATTATTATTATTATTATTATTATTATTATTATTATTATTATCATTATTATTATTATCATATTATTATTATTATTATTATTATTATTATTATTATTATTATTGTTATTATTATTGTTATTATTATTATTATTATTATTATTATTATTATTATTATTATTATTATTATTATTACTATTATTATTATTATTAAGACGGCGAACTGGCAGAATCGTTAGAACACTGGATGAAATGCTTAGCGGTATTTTGTCTGCCGCTACCTTCAAATTCTGCAGAGATCTACTTTTCTTTTCATCCTTTCGGGTTCGATAAATTAAGAACCAGCTGCATACTAGAGTCGATGTAATCGACCCGTCCCCTATCCCCAAATTTGAGGCCTTGTGCCTCCAGTAGAAAAGATTATTATTATTGCCTTTGCGCAGCTTCTAACGCTGGAGTTGATTTGAAAAAGTGCTGTGTGTCGCTCTGTGGTTCTTGTATTTTCATAAAGAATAACTGAAGAAATAAGCATTATATGTCTACCTAATACTTGAAAGCGTACCTGTCTGGAACGAATACATGTATCGCGATCTTTCGAAGGAGTGAAAAATTTTCCTCCTTGGCAGTAATTTTTTAACATTATTTATTTGTATTTATATTCAGTTTACAATGTTTACAATTCAGCAGACACGCCACGTACAACAAAAAAATTAATTTGTATACAATAGCACAGAAAGTTAACAATAAAGAACATTTATAAGGAACGCTAATTTAATCACATAGTAAAATGTAAATATATTACAAAGAGAATAAGTAATAAATAAGTTTGGTATAAAATACAAACATTGATGTAGACACTGATAATGAGTTAGCAAATAAACAATAACAATATATGCAAGCAACGTTTTCCTCTACCCTTCGGCAATGGTTTGTACAACGCATATGCATTTGGCAAAGCAAAGAAAAAATGGTAGATTCGAATTGAGGGCAAAGGAAAGTAGTTCTCGCCTTCCTTCTTTCGTTGGAACTTTCTCAATCAGACGGGTTCTAGATATAGATTATCTGGCGCAGAAAAGATTTACCTCATCTCCTTACTTAACAGTGTCTTCGAAATGAAAATTACTTACCTCTGCAACCTGCAAGATACATATACCTTTCTTATTCTTCCGAGACAACAGTTGCAGTGCCATAGTCGGCATATGGAATAACATAAAGTCATGCTGGTTGAAGGAAAGGACACAAAATTATGCGTAATATTCAGAAGGAAGAACCGGAGACTGTTGAGTTTGTACCAAAATACATAGGATAGAGAAAAAACAAGGGTTAAGGTTAAAGATTTTGGAAACGGCATTGGTACTTGACAAGTAGTCACACTTGTGATACAGTACAAATTGGAAGTGCCTAGATATTATAGAGACACACTTACACACACTCACGCATGAACCCGGTCAAACACACACACATACACACACATTCACACATACTCACAAAAATTTAGAATACTGAAAATAAGAAAATGCAGAATTTTCACAGATGATTTATAATTTGATTGTTCTTTACAGCTGCTGTAATAAATTGTATAATTGTGTAATTAACACACGCAATTAATTAATTTAAATGTAAAGGGATATCAGTTCTATCAGGAGAAAAGTTGAAACAGCTGTAGAGAATAATTCAATTACAAATCAGCCGTGAAATTTCTACTTTTCAGCCATTTTTACTATTTTCAATATACTGTTCTCAGCTATCGTTTTCTCTGATTATTTAAATACATGCTAATGTATTCGACAATCATCAGTTGTATTGTAATCATGTATTGATGCGTTAGTAAGTAGCCTCATAAATACCGTGGATGAATTGTTTAGTATATGGAAACGCGCACATACTCATATATACAAGCACATATACAGACACATGCACACACAAACACACACGCACACGCACGCACACACAGACAGACAGACAGACACACACAATTATACCAGTCCTATGGAGACCTGAAGAGGATAGAGCAATTGTGGAACCAATGTTCTATCATAGGTGCTGCAACAAAATGCAAGAGATTAGGGTTCCAGAGTAAAAGCCAGCTGCTATGTTTCTGACAGTAAAAGTCATGCGATTCTTTCTACCCTTGGGAACAGGAAAAGCAGAAGAACAAGAGTGAGTGCGATAGAGAGCATCAAAGGGAGAAAAATCCTAAGTTACTGTACCAAAAGCATTGCCAGTTGCTCCTCAGGCTACAGCTCCGAGGATGGCAAGCAGATCCACGTCGTCTCCTCTCTCCCTCTCTCTCTCTCTCTTCTCTCTCTCTCTCTCTTTCTATCTTTCTCTGTGTCTTGTCCTTCTGTTTGTCAGTCTATCTGTCTGTTTTTCAGCCTGTCTGTCTGTCTGTCTGTCTCTATCTCTCTCTCTCTTTGTGTATATCTATTATATAAAATCCGTTCTGTCTGTCTGTGTGTAGGTCTTCTAGGATCTCGGGCATCCTCCTTCCGATTGCGCTTAAATTTGATATGTAGATACCGACGGTATCAGGGCGGGTATAAGTCTTGAAAAAATTACAAAAATCGATTCCAGGTGAGAATGCGATCGATAAAGCCGTGGGAACGTGCATTTGTACGCGCAAGTACATCAGCTGTTGTGATCGATACTACGCGTACGCAAGAAAAATGCACGGGCATTTTGCACAAAAAAGCCGGGTGGCTTGAAATAATGCCACAAAATGCAGAATATTTAAGAGACCAAAAAAGTAAGATGCAAAATAGATATTTTCTTCAAACTTGGTATGAATGAAGGAAAGACTATTTGGTTTCTCAAGAATTGTTTTTTGCCTTAACTTTTATTGAAATAAAGGCATTCTTAATTATTTTTTGACGAAAAGAAAACACTGATTGCTTTTTATTCAGTAGATATGATTCAACACCGTCCATTGGACAGGGGGCGTTTTGCTCGCATATATATATTTGTATACATACACACACAGATGATTTTAAACCCCTTAAGCTCCGTCAACAAAATAACAACAAACATTTGTTTTTTGTCCATAATTACTAATAGTTTATATTGTAGTTAAATATATCGTTGTTTATATT
>NC_043009.1:38915708-38925708 GCF_006345805.1 Octopus sinensis
GTGTGCGTACATGTATGTATATCTGTCCATAAATCATTGTTGGTTGGTAGATTACTCCACTCACCAAGTAGACTTGCTTCAGGAACAGCTGTTGAGATATAGCTAATACATAACTCCCTTTGCGTTCTTTATTTCGCAGCAGTTATTTTATATTCTATCTTAATATAAACTTTAAACTTACCTGTCTGTATTTGCCTTTCTGCCCATAATTTTTTTCCTGCTTGGGAATTCTCTCTCTCCTCTCTCTCTCTCTCTCTTTCTCTATGTACAACACACACACACACACACACACACACACATATATATATAATATATATATATATTATATATATATATATATATATATTTATATTAATAAATTTTAGGGTAGCGAAAAAATTCTAGAAAAATTCTCCGCTACCAGCGGTCTAGCGAGAAAGAAAAGGTGGTCAATAGACTATATAATATGCATTTAAATACATAAGAGATGGCCATAATAGGACATATGACTCACTAGAAAGAGCAGCCAAACTCCAAACCACTAATAGTTGTAATTCTGAAATGGAAAGTGAAATAAAAACATTTACCGTATCTTAGGGTAAATGTTTTTTATTTCTCTTTCCATTTCAGAATTACAACTATTAGTGGTTTGCAGTTTGGCTGCTCTTTCTAGTGAGTCAGATGTCCTATTATGGCCATCTCTTATGTATTTAAATGCATATTATATAGTCTATTGACCATTATTACTTTCTCGCTAGACCGCTGGTAGCGGAGAATTTTTCTAGAATTTTTTCGCTACCCTAAAATTTATTAATATAAATATATATATATATATATATATATATATATATATATATATACACATATATAACCAAGAAAGATAGAACAGGTTTCAGAGATCAGTGTTCTTAGTCACTCAATATATTTCGCATCATCGGAATACTTCACACCATATATAGGTATACTCACATATATATGATTTCATATAAAATTATATAAATATATAAATGATGAATGTACATGCATGAGAACTTATGAAGTTGTTCATCCAAATTAGAAATCAATGAGGATATTAAAAGATGCACATGGTGAATGTAAATCGGTAATTGATTGATACAGCCTAAACCTCATGGGCCTTACTACAACCATCAACTGGTCGATCAGAAAGCACGATTCCAGCACAAAGAACAAAGATAAACAATGCAGCTGACTAGAAAGAGATGGAGTGGCCATGTAGCACTGAGATGGAGTGGCCATGTAGCGCGCATGCTCCGACTACCGAATTTCTAAACAGATCTTTTGGAGCACCAGCAGTTGGCTCCCAGTCACCTGCTGTATTAAATATAGGAGTTAGAAAGACTCTCAAGATGATCTTGAAAAAGTATAACTTAGAACAATGTTATTGGGAACATCTTGTTCAAGATCGCTCACTGTGGTGTGGTGCTGTGTACACTGCAGTAGGCCACTAAGTGTCAGAGCTGATTAGAGAAACTAAAAAGAGGAAGGTTGCATGGAAAGCAAGGTTGCACCACGTCCTGGTTCTACTAATACGTGTACTGACTGTAACAGTGCATTTTGTGTCAATAATAACTTCTTCAGCACCTTCAGGACTTAGAGTAAAGCTGCGAATCTGGTCCTTTACGGAGACAATGTATAAGACCAGACCCTTATCGCCTGTTTTCAGAAGCAAATGTAGTCCCAGTGATACTCTGTAGCAAAAAGACGAGTTGGTCATGGTTGGCTTTTGATAAGTTATGTTCCTAACCGAGGCTTGCTAAACAACAAAATCGTTAGATTTTTCTCTGAGAAAGTCTTCAATTTTCAAACATTGCATCTAAAGCGGTGAAATTGCCTTTGCTTTGATACAAAGGAAACATTTGAGATCGTATAAAACGAGGATCTTCTCGCTAAATTGCACGATCGTCTTTATGTATTTCTCTTATAACGAAAGCTTCTTATCAATGAAGAATGTGCTAACAAGTCTCATTCAAACCCACTCACTATCCATTCACTCTTCTATCCGTCTATTCCAGTAATATCAAATTCACACGTAACTTAGCTGCCCCTCGCCAGATGAACATTGCATTTATTAACAGAGATCTCGGAAAGGTCCTTTAATGTTGATATGACAACCTCACTCCCTTCAACAAGATACGCTTACTACACATAAAAGAACCTATCTTTTACTTTCTTACAACTTATCAATGATTCACAAACATTGCTCAGAGGAACCGATCCCTTTACACGTCTATTCTACTTGGACTATACGAGATCTTTTCTATTTTGCAGTGATAGCTTTCTTCATGTGAAACCCATGAAAATACGCATTACTAAATATGGGTACGCGCATGCATATATTTTTATATATCTACTCACAAACATACACACATTGGGAAAAATACACATGTAAAAAAAATACACGAGATTTTTACTCCACATATTAAACGCTAGTATTTATGGCTGTATCCACTTCGAGATTCAGTATTTAAATTGTATCAATCAATCAATCAATCAATCAATCAATCAATCTATCTATCTATCTATCTATCTATCTATCTATCTATCTATCTATCTATCTATCTATCTATCTATCTATCTATCTATCTATCTATCTGTCTATGTATACATGCATATATGTATGTATATATATATATATATTATATATATATATATATATATATATATATATATATTATATATATATATATATACACAAAAGTATGAGTAATCCTTTAATTCAATGTAAAATTATTTTTCTTATTGACATGACAAACAAACATTAATATATACATACACACACAGACACACAGACAGATACAAACACATACATATGTATATATAAATATAAATATATATATATATATAAGTTTATATATTATATATATATATATATATATTATATATATATATATGAAGTGTATACATACATACATACATATATAAAGATATATATATATATATATATATATAATATATATATATATATATATATTATTTAATAATATCAAAGGGTAATCTGAAATATTAGAAATTTCCATTACCAGTGGCCTAGCGTGTAAAAATTTAGTCATAGACTATATATTATTCATATAAATACAGTGTACATTTAAACACATAAGAGGTATTTATAATAGACAGGACAGTTAAATTCCAAACCACTATTAGAGATAAAATTTCGAAGGGAATGAAAACTAAAAACAGTTACCATCTAGCTTCTGGATCAATGGTTTCAGACATTTTTAGTACATAAAATAATTTGGTAGGCGATGCCTTCTTCAGCAGGTACACCTTAGATTGAATATATACAGACGAAGCAATCCAGTATATGCCCCGTGATTATGATTATACATTCTAATTTTTCAAATCTACCACACAAGCGCAGCTCCTTGTCGACAGTAAATAAATATGCCGTCTTTTTCATTTCGAAAATCATCCAAGAAAAAATTATGAATAATTAATATCAAAGGGTAATCTGAAATATTAGAAATTTCCATCACCAGTGGCCTAGTGTGTAAACATTTAGTCAATAGACTATATATCATTCATATAAATACAGTGTACATTTAAACACATAAGAGGTATCCATCATAGGATTACCTGCACGCTAGAGAGAACAGTTAAATTTTAAACCACTATTAGGGATAAAATTCCGAAGGGAATGAAAAATAAAAACATTTACCATCTAACAACAAACAAGTTTATTAGTTTAACACTCGGTAAGGTGAGAAAATCTCATACGTTTCGAGCCTACGCTCTTCAACAGAAAGGAACACGAGAAAATAAACAGAAAGAGAATAAATATATATATATGATACTTACCCATCATAAATAGTCACATAAATATATACACCAAGCCTTTGTGTTATATATACTTATACTTAGAAATAACCTTACAGCTATTTTAACCAGTTTCATTGTGCAATATTTGTAATGCTAACTCCTTATATAAAGTGCTGAAACAATTAGTTCTAAATCATATACTTCCGATCGATATTAGCTTTGCATATTCTGTATAGAAAAGATACAAATTTGATTGTCTTTTTTATTCATTTACTGTATATTTTATATTGATTCCTTAAATGTGTCACTTGGAGTTGTGTAACCTTTCGTTTCGTTTCTCCTTGAATTGTAAATCTGGGAGTTTGTCAATTAATACAAAGAACTGTATGTATGCTTGCATATATACATTACATATATGTAACTCAATTTTTCATTCAGTGTTTTACATTTTTCGGTTTCGATCAGCCTCAGTACGCAATATAATGGAGATAGTAAAAATTAAGTAAAACGTGGGAGTGCCTGAATTCTTTTTAAAATGAATAACGGCCTTCCACTTCACAATATACTCATTACAACGTACTCATTTACCCAAACAGAAGAACTTGTCTACATCAGATAACACACTTTTAGACTTACTGGTAACATGTAAGCAGTACAGCCTATCCATGCGAAGGGAGTTATTCATTATTCATTTTTACAAGAAGGAAAAACGGTAACAGGAAATTAATTGTATGCATGAGAATTTGAACAAAAGCAACCCAGACTATTGAATAGAGATGGCCCAATTTTTCTCCACGACAATGCACGTCCACACACTCCTCAAACTACGATCCAAAATTTGCAAACCTGAATTATGTGATTTTGCAACATCCTGCTCATACTCCTGATATCTGTCCCACTGATCATCACTTATTTAAGCATTTTGAGCTTTTCATAAGTACAATAAAACATCCATAAATAGTGAAGAGGTAATTGAAACATTCAGTTTATTATAGCAAAAGTTGAATTTTGTTTGAAGATGGAATATATGACAAAGATAAACACTGGAGGTGATGTACAGGTATTATATATTAGAAGAAATAAGGTACTCAGAAATCTGGATGGTTTTACATTTACAGGTTTTTATTAATATGTCACATGTTATTTTATAAATCATATATTAGCGCTTGCATCTACTGAAGATTCTACCAGAGTAGATGCAAGCGCTAATATATGGTTTATATAAACATGTGACATATTAATAAAAATCTGTAAATGTAAAACAATCCAGATTTCTGAGTACCTTATTTCTTCTAATATATATATATAAATATATATATATATATATATATATATATATATATATATAGAGAGAGAGAGAGAGAGAGAGAGAGAGAGGGAGCTCTAAGCGGCATTTGGCCCTATGTCTCCTACTATAGCCTATCTATCTGTCTATCTATCTATCTATCTATCTATCTATCTATCTATCTATCTATCTATCTATCTATCTATAATTATAACAAAGAGGGTATTTGCAACAAGTTGCTTGACCACATACCGAAAGACCCTCTTTGTTATAATTATATAAACTAATACCGAATATGGTGCTTTTCCATACCGAAATACTACTTGGTGAAATTTGTTGATTTTATTAAATTAATTATATTTCACCCTTTATCTGTATATATATATATATATATATATATATCTTGGTGAGTGTCTTTGTATCCTGTGTTTGTCCCTCACCACATCTCGACAACCAGTTGATATGTTTACTACCCTGCAACTTATCGGTTCGGCCAAATCGATCGGTAGAATATGTATTAGACGTTAAAAAAATATGTTCTGCGATCTATTTGTTCGACTAATAAATATGCTTCCAAGGCGGTACCTCAGCATGGTTGCAATCAAAGAATCAAATAATTGAAACAAGCAAAATATGCATATACATTTTTGTGTAGCTGTGTTTATGTGTGAATGTGCGTATGTGTGTGTGTCTGCGTGTGATGTCGTAGACTAGATCTAGTTAAGTTAGTATATATTTAAGCTTTTAGAGACTTAGAAGAAACCTATAAAAATCTACCATTCTTTGGCAATAGGATGTGTTCCGCACTATAAACGGCTCCTTATGAGACCGAGTGCAAGAAGCAATACACTTAAACGGCAAGAAATTTGAGCTTTAGAGAACACGAGATGAACGTGTACTTAACGAATTTATTTACGTCACACAGGAGGCTTTCGGGGTAAAACTAACATATTAGTATAAGCGTATGTTATTAATAAGATTTACACTATGTAGCAAAAGTTATTTATTTTTGCTTTTGTCTTTGTTCAGTGTTATTTCCTATTTGCATTCTATCTAGAAATCAAAGGAAATGTCTACAATTCCCTCCAAAATTGGCTTATGTGATCTGGGGATTAATGTTTTGAAACTGACCACTTTCGCATTACATTGAGATAGATTCAGTGCTAAGTCATTCAAGTAGAAATATCTTTAAAGCAAATATTCTGCTAAATACCACAGATTTACTTATCATTTGGTTGACCTTTTAACACTTGAGCATTGCCCTTAGTGGCTTACAATAAGTGCATCTCTGACCATGAACAGAAGTAGTTGGGGTGCATTATAGCCATGTGTTGAGTGGGAATCTTTGGGGTTTGAATAAATGTAACAAAAGCAAATTTTGAGGGAAATATTAGCCACTTTATAATACTTTCTAGGGGAAAGCAAACAGGTGATAAAAGTTGCTATACAAGGAGAAAAATAGTGTTACACAGTGTTATTTGTCATTAATTGTATGAGACATTTGATTTTTGTAGTGTAGTGTAAGTGTACGCGAGACATATTCTTTACTCGAAATGTAACGAATATTTATTGTGTCTCCATGATGTCAAATTTCTTAGGAAAACACGCCCGAAGTTATCTGATAATAAATTATCTCATTCCAGTAACTTTTGGAAATTTGTCTTTGTTGAAGAATATTGAATTATTGAATAAGCTTGTACGTTGAAATTTCGCGCCTCTCTATGCAAATATATGCCAAGAATGATATTAAAACTTTCGTTATTGCAAAGAAGATTGGAGTTTGAAATTCATGGATAGTTTTGGAGGTTTTGATGTTTTGTCTATATATGCTGGTTTCCATTTTGTAGTATAAACTTCAAATCACCCTCTGTATTACTTCTGATGTAATATTAAGCGCCTTTAAAGCTGTTTTAGTGATCACTATGTGTAGTGACTGGTACCATCCTTTTGATGGTTGTTCTAGTGTGCTCTTCTACAGACCGACAACGTGAGGTATTTGATCTTATGAATATATCTAGTTTACGGTTTATGTAATATTTTCACACAACACTCACACACATACCCATATACCCAACCCCCAATAACACATTCATAGACATATATATATATACACACACAAACATATATATACATACCCATATACATGATATATATATATAAATACGTATTTATGTATGTATGTTTCTGTCTATCTATCTATCTATCTATCTATCTATCTATCTATCTATCTATCTATCTATCTATCTATCTATCTATCTATCTATCTATTTCTCTCTCTATCTTCCTACCTTTCTCTCTCTCTCTCCCCCCTCTCTCTCTCTCCCCCTCTCTCTCTCTCTCTCTCTATATATATATATATATATGCATACGCGCATACATATATTACCTTATATTCCTTTTGATATAATGTCCAATATACCTATATGCATATATATATATATATATCACATGCACACACATGCACATATCACACACAAACACACGCACACGCACGCACAGACACACACACATACACACACACACACACAGACACGCACAGACACACACACACAGACACACACACACACACGCAGGGTATATTACTTTTTATGAATACATTGATACATTTAAACGGGAGAAGTTCAATATAGTTGAATATATCGAATACAAATTTCCGTGTTCCATTGTTTCAACGATATCACATGGATACGATTTCATTTAATACTTCTGATAGAAATATTTCCTGTTGCTCGCAGTCGGATTATTACTAGAAAGCATAAATCATTTTATTGTATCCGACAGAGTGCATAATAAAATCGCAGATAAATAACGCCGGGTTTACGTTGTTGATATTTCTACTAAGGCACAGACTTAACTGCTTAGATATGCATTACTCAAACGAGTATGTGTTTTACTTTCCGTGTTATAATAAGTTGAAATGTTCAGATTCTACCATCTGTACGTGGAGCATGTGAATCATACCTTATCCTAGCCATATATTGAGCAGATGCTATGACATTTCTCTTGGTGCTATTAGAGCTGTCTCTGATTGGCATCCACTAATAGATATTTATAACGTCTGGTCAACAGTACTGACCCTATATGATTCAAAACGAAGAAAATTTCATTTATTTGAACTAGAAAAGTACCCTTTTCTTACATTAAGCTACAATACCCAACAAAAGATGCACACATATATAAAATCCTTATGCTAAGGTTTTGTGCTTTTAACGCGTGTATCATGGGGATGATCCAGCAAGGTCGCAGGTCTCTGACCGAAACAAGAAAAAAAGTGTATGTATGTGTGTATGTGTTTGCATGTACAATTGCGTGCGTGTGTTTGTGGGTGGGCGTCAGTGAGTGTGTGCATAAGTGAGGGAGAGGTATTCTTTTTTATTAAAACGCTTTATATTTTTTTTAAAATCAATCCTTTATATATAGTTTGTAGCAACAGCGTTGCCAGGTCGATTAGCGTGTCAAGATATTCTCGGTCTCATCTTCTGAATTACAGTACTATTGGCATATTGATCAGGTGCTTTGCTGTCGTACACATGGGAATAGTATTTTGGTGCACCATGGTACACATGCAGACAATGAGAAGATCTGCTACACACATTTAGACTTTTAGAACATTCAATAATTGTTTCAAGTTTTGACACAAGGCCATCAAATTTTGGAGAAGGGCTAAGTTGATTATATCGACACCAGGATGAAATACAAAGTTGACCTAGGTGAAATTTGAACTCAGAACGTAAATGTGGAAGAAATGCCACTCAGTATTTTGTCCGTTGTGCCAGCTTACCACCTTAATAATAATAATCCTGAAATGTAGGGGGCGAGAACTAGTCAATTTCATCGACCCCAGTGCTAGGCTGGTACATATTTTATCGATTTCGGAGGCTGAAAGGCAAGGTCGTCCTCGGTGGAATTTTATCTTAGAACGTAAAGACAGACGAAATTCCGCAAAACATTTTGCCCGGCGTGCTAACACTTCTGCCATTATCATGATTAAAGTTATCATTATTAATAATAACACCTATAATGATATTGCTTTCAAATTTCTTCGCAAGGATCACGATCGTAAGATCGGGACCTCGATTACCGGCGGCGCGGTGTGTCCTTGAGCAAGACGCTTTATTTCGCGTTGCTCCACTTCACCGAGTTGGCAAAAATGAGTAGTATCCCTATCTCAAAGGGCCATCCTTGTTACATTCTGTGTTACGCTAATTCACTCTGAGAACTGCGTAAAAGGTATGTGTGTCTGTGGAATGCTCAGGCACTTGCACTTTAATTTCACGAGTACAAACTGGCACCCGGTCAGTTACAGCGACTAGATTTCCCCCTGATCGGATCAACTGGAACCATCGGCGCCGTAACTGACCGATTACCAGTCTGTATAGATGCACATATACACATTTCAGTGGCTGTGTGGTAAGTAGGCGCAGGAGTGGCTGTGTGGTGACAAGCTTGCTTACCAATCACATGGTTCCGGGTTCAGTCTTCTCTCTTGGTGCTGTATGAACTTTTAATGTGGTTTTAAAGTCAAGGTTTGGCTGCTATTTCAAGCGTGGTGGTATCTCCTAGATACCCTAAATTATAATTTTAATAATAATTATTACCTTTGAAGGATTTTATTCCCATGCTGTCCACTTGATAATTTCGATTTGTAAATAACGATCTCATCCTCATATATATATATATATATATATACATATCCTCCCGTCAGTATGTTTGTATGTTTGAACATGTCCCTGCTATAACGCATGAGCGAAGCCGTTCCGTGTATCATGCAGAATAATGCAGTGAAAAACGAATTCCGTTTACTTTTATTTCAAATCGAGTGTTATTTGCACAGTAGCAGAGATGAGTGGAAAGGAATTCGGCTGTGAACACAAACTAGATTTTAATGGCATATTTATCAAGGTTTTCTCTGATTTCCAACACGTATTCGACACAAGAACTAGAGACGTAGTAAAA
>NC_043009.1:38928208-38930708 GCF_006345805.1 Octopus sinensis
GAAGAAGATCAAAATAGTTCGCTGCTCTTCGCCAATCTATATAATAAGACAGTTTCATTTAGAATGGATTTTCTTTTAAGAGACTGGTTATCAGAATCGCACTGAACTATTTTAGCTCTACATAACGGTCATTGTTATTAAAATCCCAAATGACAAGAGAATGCAAACGCATTTGTGTTTTTTAAATTGGCTAAATTCGCTTTCCCAAATGTAGCGGTTTCACATTCAAGGTGCAGTCACAGATGTGTAAGAAGTATTGATGCTCAAACTTGTACATCCACACACATACACACACAAACACTGACTCAAACACACACACACTGACTCATACACACACATACGCACGCACAATTACACACACACACATACAAATAATTCATATGTGTATATATGTATATATAACTGTATATATGTGTATATATATATATATATATATATATATATATTATACCGGAGTAAACACATAAATGTGAAACAAGGTGGAAAAAAGAGTACTCAAATACCAGTGGTAGAGTAATATGCTTTATTTAAAGCAGCAGAAAATTCAACAAAACCTGTTACTCTGAGTTTCCCGTTGCCGTTCATCGGACAGTTTTTTCTAGCAAAAACTGTCCGATGAACGGCAACGGGAAACTCAGAGTAACAGGTTTTGTTGAATTTTCTGCTGCTTTAAATAATAATAATAATAAAAAAATATACATATATATATATAACTGTGCCACGTCACTTGCTGCGATCTTGGCAAGTGTTTTATATTCAGCATCAGAACTAGGTATCATAGTTTAAATATTTAGATATTATGTTGAAATGTCGTCTGCGACATTCTGTCTATTAAGATATTTTCTCTCGGGAAAAGCTCTATTGTTTTCCTTGTCACACTCAATAAATATATTTTTTTTAATACGCAAAAACGTTTAATGCTAGTTATAAAGTATTGCTATTCCTATTTTCTTTTCTTTTCTTTTTTTTGTTTTCAGAAAAAAGTATAAAGATGCCGATATTGTGAAATGGAAGCCTTTCCGCCTCATCATACCAATATTCAATACTATAAGATATATTCTGGTTTATGGTGGTTTGAATCAAACAATTTCAATGCGACCCGTGTGTTTTCTAGTCGTATTGCAATATAAACTCAGGCTATTGGTTAAGAACAAAGATTTTACGTTATGTTAAAATATAAAGTTCTCCCAGAAGCGTAAAATTGAATTGTTCACAATCATAAGTATCATACTGCTGCTGTTTTGCCGCAGTATGGTACAATAGTTACGTAGATATATTCTATATTTCAGAGTTAAGTCGATTTAAATCTGAATATTTTCCAGTCCTGTGCATTGAATTCACCGCAGTGCTAGAGTTATTGGTATAGGTGCAAGCATTGCTGTGTGGTTAAGGTGATTGATTTGTAACCACTTGGTTCCGGGATTAATCCAGCTTCGTGACACTTTAAACAAGCAACTTCTACCACAGACTCCAGTTTACCAATGATCGTGCTCAGAATTTATTAGATGAAAACACTGCAGAAAAGTGAGCGTCATAACCTCGGCCCACATTTATATATATATATGTGTGTGTGTGTTTGTGTTTCATTGTGTATGTATAGATACGTATGTGTGTCTTTTGTTCGCCCACTAATTTAACTAGAGCTTGGGAAATCGCATACTTCAACAAATACTTTATTTGCTAAATCTTGGATAGGAACAGAAATTCCTTGTTATTTCTAAAGACCGAGATAGGGATTGTCTGTTACTGGGGCGGAAGAAATTAGCCCGAACACAGGTGTCTGATACTTCGCTGACGTTGTTTGAATGGTCTCGTGTTTTCACACACAACATCGCTTGGAAAATGTTCTACCAAGACCATGTGCCGCATCTAATGTCATTTCCAGTTCAAGTGAACAGCAGCGTGTTATAGATACATGCATACACTATTTTAAACTTCAATGTTTAGTTTACGAATACAATAACATACATACGTGTGTGTGTGTATGTGGATAACCATTTATATATCAACACCGCCTCCTGTATCTGGGTGTGGTCTCGGAGATATTGGCCTAGGGATAGTGTCCATAGGGTCCTATCAGATGCGACCGTCATTAAACCGACGTGCTTGAATGCGAAGCGTGACCAAGTGAGACGATGGATATTTTCCAACTATTTTGTTTCAGGTCTATCCTCAAGGTCACTCAAGGTCACTCAACGTCACTCAAGGTCTATCCTCAACGTCACTTGCTTCAAGAATCCGTTTTGCATTTCATGTGACATATTAATCACGTATCCGTAGTACCGGAGCTTTGACATCTCACTGCAGAAAAGTAGCGGTTCAAACTTCGGAGGAACCTCAATTCAGTCGGTTGTATTGATGGTTGTATTCTTTCGGCCATTACGCGACTTGCATGAAAATAGCTGCAGGTTAGCATACAAAACGAAACGAACATAGTTTGACTCTTTTACCAACCTCTGTTCTATGCCCGTGTATATGCGTATATATTTTTGTATTTATG
>NC_043009.1:38935708-38940708 GCF_006345805.1 Octopus sinensis
CGACAAAACGTTTTGAGGTATAAGTGGTTGAGTTGGTGTGTTGGTTGAACTGTCAATGCATACAGGCAAAGGTGTACATCTATTCACATAAGAATCTCAGAGAGGAAAATTTTGGACCGTCTTACAAATCTTCACTGTGCCAATAATAGGTTGGACTAGGAAAATTCGCATCAGTTTCTTTTGTTCCATCTTCGTGAAAACGAGCATTTGTGCAAATCTGTATGTATATGTGCAAGTACGTCCGTATGTATGTCTGTAAGTACATATGTATCTATATATGTATGCGTGTGTATATATATATATACACATATGTCTGAGTATATATATATATACTCAGACATATGTATATGTATATATATATATACACACACACATGCATTTCCATACACACACATACATATATAGATACATATGTACTTACAGACATACATAAATACGGACATGGAGGCACCACATATACATACAGATTTGCATATATATATAATATAGGTTATAAGTGGAAACGAACTATGGGACAATTCAGAAGTTATAAATAATAAATTTCTAAATGTTTTCACGACTAAATTTCGAAGAATTCTACGTTGATCGAACCGAGCTAAATATGTTTAATGAGTGGGGAGATCATATCTTTCAAGAGGACACGAATGAAGTCGAAATGTTTCTAGCAAAAACAAATGATTGATTGACTGACCGAATAGTTAATCAGATGATCGATTAATTATTTACTTATTAGTTATTTACCACCACCGCTTGACAACCGATATTGGTGTATTCACGTGCTCCTAACCTGGCGGTTCGGTAAGTGTATATATATATATATAGTATAGAAATGTATATATACGTACATATATATGTATATACATATGCATATTTGAGTACAGGACGTCATAGAACGTAAACAGCATGAAATACGGAATGCGAAAACGTGGAATACGAGCATTTTTGCGAACGACGAAAGAAACATATGGAAAACAATACAAGTAACACAAAGAACGACCCTTCATCAGTTGTCAGCTATTTTATCTAATCCGCATTTCAGGCAATTATGACAAGATGCACCTTCGTCAAAACAGTTGCTCCCGCAAAGCAAATTAAATAAAATTTGGGATTTGCGGAAGGTCAAAGTTGGTAACAAAATCAGGCAGTGAAAACAGACAGTAAGGGCTGCTAAGCCATAACGAGGTGAGGTGGCGAACGCTGGAGGAAGAAGCTTTAACATGTGACAGACAAGAAAGCGTTTTATCTCTGTAGCTGATCGAAAGTAAAGAAAGAATCTCAAGTTAGGAAACGAAAGATAGCCAATGGTCTCTTGTGAGCAACGAGAGAGTAAAGGATGACGAGTGAAGAAGAGAGAGGGACAAACAGAGAACGGTGAAGGGGAGAGGAAAAGAATTAGAAAAAGGATGAGAGAAAAAAACGAAAGGGAGAGAAGGGGAGATAAAAAGAATTAGAGAGAGGAAACGAAAGGGAAGAAGGAAAGAGAAATAGAATAAGAGTAGCATCAAAATTATTGAGATAAAACTTACTTGTAAATGGATGCGTGGCCTTCAGTTATGTAATAATAATAATAATAATAATAATAATAATATGTATATATATATATATATATTATATATATATATATACATATATTCGTACCTGAATATATATATATATATATATATTATATATATATATATATACACATATATACGTAGATGAATATATATATATACATATATACGTACATAAATATATATATATATATATATATATACATACACATACACGGACATATTCTCACTCATATATAATACGCATATATATATATGTGTATGTATACATTGTAGGCATAAACTACTTGTCAAATTTGCTCAATGTCTGGTTAACCATAGTTTGCTGGGGTGTCAGGTCACTAGTCTATCTGACTATTAGTTAATTTGTAACGTATCACCAATGTTGCACTTTGTTTCAGTCATATACATACATTAACCAATATGCAATCATTCTACAGTTTCACCTCTTCTTACAACGCCAAGATTTCCCAAAGCAGATATTTAGAAAATATATATATATTTAAACAAGATTTTTCAATTGTTCGATGTGAAATTCGATAAACTGTTATGCAAATTAAAACAGACAAGATACTGGGATAATAAAATCCTAGTATTTATAAAATACAATGCCGCTTGATATTATGGTGTTTTACAGATTTATTCAGTGGACAATCTGTACTCATTAAAGACTTCTTTGCTGCAAATAAGGCCTACTGCATTCAGTGGCATTTTTATTATGTAACTAAATGGCTGTATGATATGAAACTTGCTTCCTAACCAGATGGTCAAGTGTTCGGTCCCACTGCGTGTCAACTTTGACTAGTGTATTCTGCTGCAACCCCTGGTCGACCAGATCTCTGTGAGTGGATTTAGCAGGCACAATCTAAAAGAAACCCGCCCTGGATATATATATCTGTATCTATATCTGTGTCTCTTTATATAAATGTGTATGTGCGTGCGTGTGTATGTGTGTGTTTGTGCACATATCAGTGTATGTGTTTGTGTGTGTGGTTGTGTACATATCAATGTGTGTGTATGTGTGTGTGTGTGTTTGTGTTTACGTTTGCTCCACAATACCCTTTGACAACTGGTGATAGCTTGTTTACGTCCCCATAACTTAGCGATTCGGCAAAAAGGACCGATAGAATAAGTAACAGATTTTTACAAGGAAAAAGAAACATTCAGGAGGGTAGTGTTGCAATCTTAGTCACTTACACGCCATTGAAACTGGGTTCAGCTTTATGAGTCTTAGAGGTCATAACAGCTGCAGCAACAGTAAGTACTGTACTTTCGAGCATAAAAGGCACATCTTAATTTTGGCGGGTGTGATCTGCAAGAAAAAAAAATAAACTGCAGCTAACCCCGAATAATCTAGTTGAATATCTCAAACATTTTCATGTATAGGAACCATGAAGATTTAGACTGACGCCCTTTTGGAAATCTTTTATGGTAGGCCGTGTTACAATACCGGCTTTAACACCACAAAATATCATCACTGCCATCCACCGACAAAAAAATTGCCCTTCGTTAATAAACTAACCAAATCTACCCAAAGTCTGACCTTCAGCATATGAGGCTCAGGGTTAAGTTTTGTGGGGAATGTTTTTCGGAAAAAGTGCGCTTTATATACCGGAAAATAGAGTAGTTCTGAATCTGGATATTGTTACAAGAACAATGGTTCAAAGTCTTGTTACATTTTGCTTCGTACATTTATACACTGTGATCAGTTTCTCATCAATTTGTTGATAAAATTAAAAATTGCACTGTACCATAAGATTGCACCGTACCATAAGTTACTATTGTAAGTTCACCTCATTCCTTTGTTAAAGACTGTGATGGTCATAAATGTAATAATCCTTTCTACTATTGGTACAAGATCTGAAATTTTGGGGTAGGGGTCTACTCGATTACATCGATGCCAGTGTTTCACTGGTACTTAATTTATCGACCCCGAAAGGATGAAAGGAAAAGTCGACCTCGGTGGAATTTGAGCTCAGAACGTAGCGACGGGCGAAATACTGCTAAGCATCTCGCCACCTTGGTCATAAATATAATAATATTTTGCAGATATTTTTGGAAATGATAAATTTGAGAGAATTCCCGTATGCATGTATTTTTTTTTACTTTTTGATCTAGGGAAATTTAGATTACAAATTAACGAATAAAATCTGAAATCCAGTAACGTTGCCACGGTTTTCTGCATAAGAAGGGGTACATAAAAGTCACCGGAAACGTTCTCTGTGGAACGAGCTCGTTGTAATAGAAACTTCTGCTGCTAGAAGCCACTTGATGTGATCCTAAGATATCAGTCTGCTGACCGGCATTGTCTTTTACAGTCGTACTGCCACGTGGTGTGTCTTTGTTTTGCTCGCTGGCATCCGCCGCCGTTCCGTTCGTTCGTCCTCTCACCACCGAACGTTCGGTTTCTTCCTAGCCTACATGCCGTCGTCGCTGCAGTGCGCCCACATGCCTTTGCTCACGGCGACCACGACCGTGTGGTCGTTACCGCCGCTCGTCCGACTGCGCCTTTCGCCTCTCCGCTGTTCATCAATTTTGGTGATGGCGGAAAGGAAGGGACAGCGTGCTTCTGCGAAATTCTGTTTTCTGTTGGCGAAAACAGCGGCCGAAGCAGTGGTTAAGCTTTGAGAGAGGAAATGCAAATGAAAAGAGTTGCAGCAAAGTTTGTCTCGCTTGTTCACAGATGACCGAAGTAGTCACGACTGAATGCTTATCGTGAAATGAAATAACAGTTGGAAGTTGATCCAGGCTTTTTTCGAAGGTCGTCACTGGTAACGAAAGCTGGTATTACGGAATTTGCAGATGTAAAATAGGTGAAGCAAAAAAAAAAAACGACGGCGATGTTAAGGTATCACTACGCAAGAGTTCCAGCACTGCTTCGAAAAGTGGAAAATGTGCCTGGACCGATGCATTGCTTCGAACGCAGGATACTTTGAAGGCGATAAACTAACTGAATAAAATAATATTGCAAAATTCCGGTTTCTTTTGGGTATCGCTCCGTACAATAATTTTCACACCCACCCACCAGAAACCTCACCTGGTTCTCTGATACAAGCTTCCACGTTTTAAAGTGATTTAAATTAAACCCTACCTACTATTTTATATTAGTTTATGTTTCAAACAGCAGTTTAATAGTATCAAATTTGTTTTGTGAAATTATCTATTATTTTCAAGATTATTTGAAACAAAGGCATTGCATTTCAATAGAAACACGGTAACAGAAGGGTTAATATTACTAGGAGAACATATTCAAGAATTTTCTTCGAATTAGTCCACTTTACCCATCTGACAATAGTTTATTAACATCAGCAAGAAACAAAGTGTGAAGACATATTCCGTGTTATTAATAACGCTCTCAGAATGAAATACGATGCTGAGATCTGACAGATACTAACATCTTCTGGCTAGACATGAGATAACAGTTACTTTAATTCCGAGATAACTATT
>NC_043009.1:38943208-38948208 GCF_006345805.1 Octopus sinensis
ATCTATCTATCTATCTATCTATCTATCTATCTATCTATCTATCTATCTATCTATATATGTATGGATACACACATATATATGTATATATGTGTACCCACACATACATATACATTTATTAATATATACATATATGTGTTTATGCTCATAAGCAAATAGTTATTTAGTTATGTAGATAGACAGAGAGACAGACAAATAGGCAAATAGAGAGACTCATAGATAGATAGATAGATAGATAGATAGATAGATAGATAGATAGATAGATAGAGATAGATAGATAGATAGATAGATAGATAGATAGATAGATGATAGATAGATAGATAGATAGATAGATAGATGATAGATAGATAGATGCGCATGTGAATATGTTTGTTTATAAATGTTGTACAAGTACGTGATATTCGCGATAGCATGCGATAGTATGTGTATTTCGTTTCCTTTCACTTAAAAATAAAGCAAAACGAAACAAAAAGCAAAACAAATATAATGACAAACCACAACAACAACAACAACGACAACGACAACAACAACAAAATGAAAACGTGCCATTAATATCTTAGCAAACATTCATTCATGAATAATAAAAAGTAGCAAAGGAAAATGCGTAATGTCAACTCAGTATGTTGGACAATGGAGGTGTGATTTATTGTTGACATAAGGCAGTAAAAGAGGTCAGGACCATATCAACTTCGTACCTCAATCTTACAGGGTTTAAAACTTGTGTGAGCTTGTGTACACAAACCCGATCAGAATCAATTATAAGGAAGATATTCTGTAAACATCTATTCACTACTGCATGTTTAAAGCTATGTTCAACGTCAGAGCCTTATGACAACACAACTGATTGATGATTTTCTCTAATAATTTTTGCTGTTTCTGTTCTGTGTTCTCAATGGTTCTAGCTTGTCATCTATGAAGATAAACTTATAGAAGTTACACATAGTAACATCTAGACCTGACGTAATAATATGAAGATCAAATATAATAGTCATCATAGTTACTATCGAATAATTATTCTGCTTATGCATTGAATTATTACCTGAAACAAAAGATCGAAGAATTCAGATGTTGTCTTCTTAGTCAAACTTATATCAGGCGATAAGGAAATCGACACACACTCACAGATATATATATATATATATATATATATATATATATATATATATGCACACACAGACCCACCCCCACACAGAAATATATATATATATGTCTACCACTTTGCGAGCCTTATGAAACAAAGAAACATGTACAGAACTTCATGCACGCATGCAATTCTCTGGAAGTGATAGGATTGGGGTATACCCGGGAGCTACAAAGAAGTTAGGTAACAATAAATGTAATGAAACCAGTGGTGACTACCCTACATACAGAGGTAAAACTGGAATAGGATACAGAGAGTTTACGATAAAGCAAACGGGGTGGCACATGGTACAAAGGCGACAAATATCAAGGAGTGATGTTTGTGGAGGCCACAGTCCATAGAGGACCAGCCCGAAGATTTAGGAAAGTTCTAAAGAAGACCTAACTCAACATTAAAATCATTTAGCTCCAACAAATTACGGTTATAGAAATAATACATTCCTAAATCTCTCAGCGATATATGCAGTAGCACAGGAAATGTGTCAAGTCCAACAGGAAACGGTGCTTTCTAGGGCTGAATAACAGTAGCATTCTTCCCTTTCATAGGACTGTCACATTAAGCTGACAACATACTATCAGATTACGGTTATGTTAGACTACCTCTTTCAGAATACTACATACACCAATGAAAACTGCATGGTATATATGATTAACCCTGGCATTAACTGTAGAAATAGAAATGTAGTCTACAGTATAAGATGCATAGAGGGTGCTTGTCAAGACAATAATCTAACATACATTGGTAAGATATCTAGAAACATTGCGGAGAGGCTAAATGAATATTTTAGACACTATGACGAAATAAAACAGCCCCCCCCATACTCTACCAAAAGGCCAAAGACCAACACTGAGGCACACTGAGTCAACTTGACATCTGCAATTTATTCAAGCAGCCGAAGGACCCAACACCCAGACAAATACAGGAGTATGTTCTCATAAAGGAAACATCTCTTTACTATCACAACATTTACTATCACAACATTTTGGGTATTTTTGTCTCTCTTGTTTATCAGGTATTTAGTAGTTACCTCCTGTTCTTGAATAGCGAAGGCATATTCTTCTAGGTGGAATGTAAAATAGATACCAAAGATCCAGGTGACGTTACTCTTCTTGTCAATGTCTTTGTTATCCTCTATTTTGCGGGATATGTACCCATACATTCTAAGACTCTTTAAGGCTTGGCAGCTTTTCTCCAACTCTGAAGACATTGCAGATCTCACTTTTGATTATGCATGGTGTGTATGCATTTCTTTCTTTACTGTTCAGAAGGTGTTATCTGAGTGATACAATGCGACATCGAATGCTGTTTGGACCGACCTTATGCCTCTACCACCATCACTTCGTCCCATTTATAATGGTTGTGTCTTGATCCGAGAAAGACTGCTCTGCAAATTCTTGCTGAATAACCTGTACTGATGAATTGTTTATATTGATCAAATGTTTGGATTGCTCACTTTCACTGCATCAAATGGGCATTGCCTGTATAAGTGAACATTGCGTCACACGTTCCATGTCAAGGTGGTCCCCGAACAGCGTGCAGACGAGTGTTTTGCCGAAAAGCACAACGCACCGTCCAATCCGGGAGTCGACCTCATGATATCTTGATCGTGAGAACAACACCTTAACAACAAGTCCACGCGTCCTTATATATAAGCCTATAATAGCAACAGGTAATTCGGGGGAATGTCCTCTATAAAAGCTTCGGGTCGAGCTAATGCATTAGCATGTATGAAATGTGAAATTTAACGATGAAAACTGTATTGAAGCGCGGTAAGGAGATCCTTCCTGTTCACGGATGTTAGATAATAAAACTTCTGTCACTGTAATGCTATAGTTTCCTCCTTAACAGACGCAAGAAGTGTTGGATGTTCCTGCAAACATTCGTGCTATGTGTTCGATATAAGTATAACTTCATTCTTTTCTTTTACCAGATCTAGATGCCTGTACAAAGTGTCATGGCCGTTGTTATTCATCTTCTGAATCTGAGTAAGTCATTAAAATAAATATAAAGATTTGAAACCGAAGTTTCTTATACACAGTTGAAAAGATTCTAACTGAATCGAGACATCGACACAATCTTATGCAAGAAAAACAATTTTATAATTCTCAGTTGTTATTATGTTATATCACTTTTAATATTTTTTATTACCATATTTTCAGTTTTCTTATTTTGCACGTGTAATACATTGTGATAACATTTTATTTGATTATTTTTCAATGTCGTTTCGCTTCCATACATCGCTTTTTTCCATGTTATTTATCTAATTAATACACGCTCGGAAAGAGTAATATGTAAATATTCGCTATATATGATGATTTTTTCCCCGTTAAAGCACGTTTTTATGGCGCAGTTTTGATTGATATATACCCTCATATATTTAACGGATCTTTTTGTAATCAGAAATTTGTGTAATCATATAGAAAAGATGTGAAGTGAGACTAAACTATTTTTTTTATAACCTCTATAATTTGTTCGATTTATTTATGACCTTGAGCAAAGCTGGTTAGTTGCTTCTAATTATATAGTTAAAGAAATTGAAAGATTATACTGTATACCTAATACATATACATACATATGTACACACATGCGTACATATATATTTATGAAGAAACTTAAAAAATAATAGAGATACTTATATATATATATATGTGTGCCTGCGTGTATGTTTGTGTGAATATATATTTATATATATATATATATATACATACATATATACATATATACATATATATATATACATATATGTATATATATATATATACAAATATATATACATATATATATATACAATTATATATATATATATATATATATATTATATATATATATATATGTACATATATATATATTTGTGCTATTAAGTTAGACATGGCCTGGATCAATCTTTGGTCGAAACATTTGTAAGTTTCATACATATATGTATGTATATGTATAGTCTCATGCATAAACAACATAAATGCATTCATACACACATATACACATATATCATACACCTATATTTGTATGAGTATACGTTCATGTATATATACATGTAGTTTATGGGTAGATATGAAAATAGGTAGAAGCGACTCCGCGCTGAAAAAAAGAACAGACGATAGCTGCATTCTTCTCGAAGAAATGGACAAAAAGGCCAGCAGAGCCAATTTTTTCGAGAAGGATCTCTTAGAAGATTTTCGGAGAAGCAAAGGCCCCGTTTTTGACAACTTTGTTCGAAATAAAAAACAGCAATTTCGAAAACGTAAACAATGAGAGTCCTTTCGTGAGCGAAGCAACGGACGAGTTGAGTACAAGTAACCACAACAGAAACAACGACATCATTAGCACCACAACCACCGAAAACAACTATATAACGGCAATAACAAAGCAGCAACAACAACGATTCCACAGGTCTGTAAATAGGTTCGGCAGATGGTGAGAAGGAGATCAACAATGGGGCTTTGCATTCCTGTGCGATCAGGAGATAAAAGAAGCGTCACACCCTTGCGGTCAGCAGAGGTCAAATGTTTTTAATACTACTAGCGATCAATGAGAGCGCTGACCTTGACCTCGGATCCAGTTCACCTTGTTCTGTTTTCAGTTACTTACAGAAAATAATAATGATGATAATAATAATAATAATAATAATGATGATAATAATAATAATGATAATAATAATAATAATAATAATAATAGTGGCAGCAGTAGTAGTAGTAGTAGTAATAGTAGTAGTAGTAGTAGTAGCAGTAGTAGTAGTAGTAGTAGTAGTAGTAATAATAATAATAATAATAATAATAATAATAATAATAATAATGATGATAATAATAATAAAAATAATAATAAATGCCTTGATGCAGTATCAGGCAGTGGCTCCCGTGGCTTCTGA
>NC_043009.1:38953208-39053208 GCF_006345805.1 Octopus sinensis
TAAATCACTAAATGAAAGAACGATTATGATGCGATTGGAAGGAAAAATCTACAGAATTGATGTTATCAGTGATCGATCAATTTACTAAAGAACAGCTTACACGAATTGAAATTCCCAATTTTTCGACATAAAATGTCTTACTGAATTGTATTGCAATTACCATTCTGCAGCAGAAGAGAGGAACTGGGATCGATCGAAATAGAAAACGAAATGCAACCAAAATTGGATCGCATTTCTCCAACAGAGAATTAGATACACTCATTAGAAGCAAAGTGAAGAATACATTCACGAATCCCTAGTTGCAAACGTAAGATGGGTTTTACAAGATGTACGGAAACTGCTACGGGGGAAAACGCACAGAGTAACAGTCCTTAAATAAAAACTCATTATAAAATCATTAAGTCAAAAATTTTTCTTCTCATAGAAAAGTACAAAGACGTAATAATCAATCGTGAGGTTACAATATATTTATAAAGAATCTGTCTATTGCAGAATGAAATACAATACCAGGAAAGTTTTAAGTTGCCTGTACTAATATGATATAGAAGTGGAGGCGCAATGGCCCAGCGGACACGCGGTCGTAGGATCGCGGTTTCGATTCCCAGACCGGGCGTTGTGAGTGTTTATTGAGCGAAAACACCTAAAGCTCCACGATGCTCCGGCAGGGATGGTGGTGATCCCTGCTGTACTCACCACAACTTTCTTTCACTCTTACTTCCTGTTTCTGTTGTATCTGTATTTCAAAGGGCCGGCCTTGTCACTCTCTGTGTTACGCTGAATCTCCCCGAGAACTACGTTAAGGGTACACGTGTCTGTGGAGTGCTCAGCCACTTACACGTTAATTTCACGAGCAGGCTGTTCCGTTGATCGGATCAACCGGAACCCTCGTCGTCGTAACCGACGGTGTGCTTCCATGATATAGAATCATTCTATGATGTTGTAGAATATAAATAAGCTACATAAAGGCGATTCACTGTAGTCAAATGAGGCATTGAGTGAGTACAGAGTAAACGTCTCTCCTAGAACATAATATTCGCAGTAAACCCCGCCGCCAACAGCTGTTGTAAAATCATCGAATATAAAATCACCTGAGAGGGAGGTGGTAGGTAAATGCTTGTTTAAGAAACCTACATATTACAGGAAATCTCGCGCTGCAAGTGGGCCGCTCTATCACCGTATTTGTTGGTATTAGGTTTCTGTTAGACGCGCAAAGAACTAGAAATCTCGTTCAACACTGCTTGTTTCTTCCTAACGCTGACTTTCTAGCTTAGTCCTGCTGTTCATCTAGGCTGCTGGTATCTCATCTTTCTTAAATGTCAATTCATCTTCGTAATATGTTACCTTGTCTTTACAAACTACGCTTTAGTTTGGTCTGGTATTCATGTTACGTAAAAAAAAATTATTTTCTTCTAACGACTCAAAATCATTATATTACACTGACTTCTGTAAATCGTGTAGAATTTATATAAGCATGGTATTTACTGTTTTACTCTTTACTCTTTTACTAGTTTCAGTCATTTAACTGCGGCCATGCTGGAGCACCGCCTTTAATCGAGCAACTCGACCCCGGGACTTATTCTTTTGTAAGCCCAGTACTTATTCTATCGCTCTCTTTTCCCGAAACGCTAACCAGCATCGGTTGTCAAGCAATGCTAGGGGGACAAACACAGACACATAAACACACACACGCATATATATATATATATACATATATACGACGGGCTTCTTTCAGTTTCCGTCTACGAAATCCACTCACAAGGCTTTGGTCGGCCCGAGGCTATAGTAGAAGGCACTTGCCCAACGTGCCTCGCAGTGGGACTGAAGCCGGTACCGTGTGGTTGGTAAACAAGCTACTTACCACACAGCCACTCCTGCACACACACACACACACACACCACACACACACACACACACACACACACACACACACACACACACACACACACACAAACACATTTATTTAACATACATTTACAAAAAGTTGGAAATTGATAGATATTTTACAGCTTACTAACTAAACAGTCTCATTAAAAAAAAATACGCATTCGGAAACATATCAGAAACTTCCAACTGTTATCCTTTATGTGTTTCCTTTGCTTTTTAGTACTTGAATACACTAATTTACGAGAAATGAGAAAGATTCCATTCTAAACCCCGCAAAGTGAAGACTTTAAAACTAATAAATGACTGAGGGTATTTCAAATTACTTATAAATACAAACTGAAATAATATCAGTATTGAAGTTGACTGTGATGTCATTTTGCATGTGATTGCTTCGATATTGACGTGAAAAACCTATAATTCTATTCAAATAAGTAAAGGAAGCAAACGGAAAAATAAGAATTTATACTATAAAATAGAGAAGAAGTATACGATGAAATAAGCGCTGAAGCAGATGTCGTTGGTAATTAATTTTACAGTTCTATCATTCTGCAATCGTACCATCAAACTTGTGTATTAGATTTTACTATAAGATTCCTCTTTTATCCGAACACTTCAATACTTTTTTATGTCTTCTGATGCAGAGAAAAACATTTGCTCTTTAAGAATCGCCATTCATTTTCTTTCATTCGCATATAATTAGGTGACTATTCTGAAGCCTTATCAAATTTGCACTTGCAAATCCTTTTTCGTTGAAATACTCTCTGATATCGTCATCATGTAGTGTCATGAATTATCGAATTTTCACCAAAAGTGTTTTGCTTGTTTCTTATTATGTAAATGCAGGAAAAAAATATATATCACTTTGGACAACATTTCTATGGTAACTTCAAATATTTATTTATTTATGTATTTATCTATGTATTACGTGAAAGAAATATACGACATTCAAAGCTTAATCTAATGTTGAAGTACTTAGAACTTTCACTTACTTAACTGTCAATATCATTTCACTGCAAGTGTTTTTTTCAAGATCTTCTATATATGAAATGTGATTTTTTTTATCACATATACGTTAATGGAAGTTCAATAATTATTTAGTTTTTAACTGGCATTTCAGGAGTTGTAAGTCGCTTATTTCCGCCTCCTCACTATCTATATAATATATTCAATGCACAATATATCTCGAGAATACTATAGATATGTTTATTACATGCTATCTCACAAGTAAACTATCTATATGCTTAAAACATAATGCATCACGTGTATATGATCTATCTATATATGCTTCATACATAATAGTTTTAAATTTTGGCACAAGACCAGCAATTTTGGGGGAATGGATAACTCCATCACATCGACACTTGTACTCAACTGGTACTTATTTCATTCAACTCCGAAAAGATGGAAAGCAAATTCAAAATGGGCAAAATTGGAACTCAGAATCTAAAGACGGACAAAATACTCACCAGTGTTTTGTCCGGCGTGCAAACAATTCTGCCAGCATGCCGCCTTATTTTATTTATAATACATATAGGCGCAGGCATGGTGGTGTGGTAAGAATCTTGCTTCCCAAGCACATGGCTCCGGGTTCAGTCTCACTTCGTGGCACCTTACGCAAGTGTCTTTTACTATAGCCTCGAGCCAACCAGAACATTGTGAGTAGATTTGGTAAAAGGAAACTAAATGAAGCCCATCATATATATATACATAAAAGTAAATAAATGGTACAACGAAGCACCGATATTTACTGGAAAATAGCGATGGGTAAAATTATTTTCCAGTAAATATCGGTGCTTCGTTGTACCATTTATTTACTTTTATGTATAATTTTACCCATCGCTATTATATACACATATATATATATTTATGTCAGTGTTTCTCCCCGTAAATTAGCGGTTAAGATAGAATAAGTACCAGGCTTACAACGAATAAGTTCTGGTGTCGCTTTCTTCGACTAAAATCCTTTAAGACACTGCTCCAGCATGACCACAGTCAAATCACTGAAACATGTAAAAGAATAAAAGAATATTTCAGGATTAAAATATCTCAATGTTTATTACGTATCGCATGAATAGACCACGTGTTTAATACATACCTCTGGAGTTACATGTCTATATATTATTGCATGAGAAAACTCTCAATATGTTTAATACATAATGCTTCATGGACAAAATATATGTTTAATAGATAATAACTCAATATTTTATAAATACCTAGGGTGTAGGAACATTGTGGATTTTGTGCATAGATCATTTAAATAATTCTTTAAAAGATTTATCTTGAAGATACTTTTGTAGGAGGATGTCACCGATTGTTTATTTTTGCGGATAACAACACCAAAATGGAAAAGCTTTTACAAATTCCTACTTCACACTGGGCAGTTGTTCTATCCGAGAATACACCAATGACCATTATCAAATACATCGGTCTCCTATGGTCTCGGGTTTTATCTGTCGGCTACTTCAATGCAATATATTTTGTATGGCGATTCTAGTAAGGAATATGTATAACTCTAATATATTTATTTATTGCCCACAGAGGGCTAAAGATAGAGGGGACAACCAAGAACAGACAAAGGGATGAAGTCGATTACATCGACATCAGTACGTAACTGGTACTTAATTTATCGACCCCGAAAGGATGAAAGGCAAAGTCGACCTCGGCGGAATTTGAACTCAGAACGTAACGGCAGACGAAATACCGCTACGCATTTCGCCCGGCGTGCTAACGTTTCTGACGGCTCATCGCCTTCAGGAATATGTATAACTCTAATATCTATTTCTTTACTACCCACAAGGGGCTAAACACACAGGGGACAAACAAGGACAGACAAACGGATTAAGTCGATTACATCGACCCCAGTACGTAACTGGTACTTAATTTATCGACCCCGAAAGGATGAAAGGCAAAGTCGACCTCGGCGGAATTTGAACTCACAACGTAACGGCAGCCGAAATACCGCTACGCATTTCGCCCGGCGTGCTAACGTTTCTGACGGCTCATCGCCTTCAGGAATATGTATAACTCTAATATCATATCAGTATCATCCATCAAACAAAAGAGTTTGCGAACATTTGCATAATATAGAAATGCAGATTTCGTGTAAATGGCGGAACATTTGAGAGCTTAAATAAGAATATGTTCATGGTACACACTGAAGGCTAGATGCTTACTAAATTCGATTTCGTTTTTTTTTTTTGATACCACTAAAACAAAATTGATCACAACTACGTTGTATTTGAGATCCTTATATCATTAAAAATGTTTCAGGGTAAGAATAAATATATATGCTTAAAGAAGATCAATTCATATTCTCTTTGATATAGTTTGTTTCTAGGTGTATTTTGTTGACAAACAAATTAATCGGAACAGTAATTAGGTTACTCTATATTCTTCCCTTTCTCTTAAACATGCTACTCCCCACCACACACATATGCACGCGTGTACTTATGTGTATATGCACGTATACATATACACATACTTATATATGTGTGTCTATGTATAAATGTGCATGCATATACCTATCTATCAATATATATGTGTGCGTATATGTATATATTTATAAGCATATATAAAAATATGTGTTTGCATATACGTGTGTGAGGATTACACATGCATATATGTATACATACATACATATATATATATATGTGTATATATATATATATATATATATATATATATTTATACATACATACATACATATATGTATATATATATATGTATGTATGTATATATATATGTATATATATATGTAAATATGTATGCATATATACATCCTCACACACGTATATACAAACACGCACATATATGTGTACGCACACACACTCACACACACATACATACATACATACATACATACATACATACATACATACATATATATATATATCATAAAGTCACATGGGTCTGTATATACTTCTGAGTGCTCTCAGCATTGTTCATTTGAAAACTTGTGTTTCTTAAACTATATTCATAGTAATTTTTGATTGCACTGTTTAAATGTTATTATCATATGTACACTATAATATCATATCCTGACGACAGAAGCTAGTAATTTTCACTATTTCCTGGCAGAAAACATAGATGTTTGTAACAATATATCATCTGTTTATTGTTTGCCAATTGATTTCGGTTCTGTTTGCTTTACTGAAAAATATAAAACAACAACAGCAACAACTATAACAAACAATTTGTATTTCCTTGCAAATTTATATTCCAAAGATAATTGTCTTTTATTGTTTTTTCGTGTTTACTTAAAGATGGAATGTGTTGACTTATACCGTATATATGTTTTTGATTAATCTTTATTTTGCGTCGTCTATATTTGTGGCACAGAAGATTCAGATCCGGAATAAGTATTCTACAAGACTTGTCCACTTTGCCTTTCATCTCTGTGAAGTTGCTAAGAGATGTGGTAATAATACACTGGATGGATTCTGCTGTCGATAATATCCTTTCTTCAGAGAAGTTGGCAATAAGCCCAGTCAACGAAAAATCTTATAAATAGAACAAGCATATGAATTAACAGGTAAATTTTCGGCGAATGTTGTGGGAAACGCGATTTTGATTTCCTGCCAAGGGCAGTTTACATTCCTTACATTTCTTTACATAAGGGAAAATGCATGAAAGCCACATCGTCCAAATAACTTTATAGACCGGTATGTTTCATTTTTACTCGAAAATAATTCATACACACACAAGAGCGTATAACATATACTTACATATACACACATACACACATATCTATAAATATAAATACAAATATACATACACGCACACACATACATATATATATATATATATATATATATATACATGCACACACACACACACACACACATACATATATATATATATATATATATATGTATATATATATATATATATATATATACACCTATAAATTAGGGTATCTGAGAGATAACACCATGCTGAAATACCAGTCAAAGCCCTGACCTAAAGGTATCTCTCAGATACCCTAATTTATAGTTTTAAATAATTATTACCTTTGTATGGTATTTATTCCCGTGCTGGCCACTTGATGAGATCGATATTTAAATATCGATATTATCATTATTTATAAATTTATATATATATACCTGTATGTACATATATATGTATGCAAACATACAGCATACATAACCAAAGATACAAGAATTGTGTGAATATGGAGATAGATATTATGGTGGTCATATTTAAATAATGCGTTGTATCAAAAATACATTGCATTCATTTTAACAGAAACCATAGTACCTCAGATATTTGGGTGAAATGTAACGAAAAAGTCTTGAAATTATTTAAAAAGCTGTAATTGTGTAAACATTTGAAAGTGCTAACATTCCTAGAAATAGGAAGGGAATTAAAGCAGTGCTTAAATTCGTGATCAGATTCCTTGTTTTCCATTTGTATTTCCCAAATTATTCACTAGCGATTATGTAACAAGTTGTCGCCTTAGCAATTGTGGATTTTGTTTAACATACATAAATTTTCCTTCGTATATTCTTCGTACGATTTGAAATATAGCTAATACCATAATAAGTACATGCTTCCGTTCTTTGCTTCAGTAAACAATGCCAAGTAACTTTAGCATGAATTTAATATTCCATTTATATTCTTTCGGCCTAAAGGTGAATATGTGATGATCTTGTGTACATACAAGGTTCTTTCTCTAAATAACATACATCATGTAAAAGCTTCTTACTGATTCTTCAACGTGTCGGCTTAGGAAATATTTTATGCATTTAATACGAGCTTCGTATAACAGATGCGAAATGTCACATTTTGCTGAAACGGTCGTATTTCCGTTTTTTTTTTCTCTCTCTCTCTCTCTGTCTTTCACCTGTCTGCTCCGACGGCATTTTGAAATATATCTTGGGTTTCATGTAGATTTGCCAGAAAACTTCTTTAACTTGGTGTGATTTTTTTGTTTTGCTCGTAGGTTATGTGAAACATTTTTATCTCCGCAAAATGTTTCTCTTCTAGCTTCTAATATGTATTTATTTCCTGTACTTTAGTTACCTCTCTACTTACTCATGAATATTTGTATGTTTTAATTACTCTTTCATAAATTTGCCATTTTCTCATGCTGCATTGAAAATATATCTGAAGTGGCAGTCAAAAAAATGTCTGAATATATCTGAGTGCTTTCTCTACACTAATATCCCCGACTTTGCCTACCGTAAATGAGGCGAATATGATATTTACAAGTGTTTTCTGATTATTTTCATTATTATATAGTTGATTAAAGAGGCGACTAGATTCGTTGGCACACCGGGCAAAATGCTTAGCGCCATTTCGTCTGCCTCTAGGCTCTGAGATCAAATTCCGCCGAAGTCGAATTTGACTTTCATAATTTCGGGGACGATAAATTAAGTATCCGTGAAACATTGGACTCTATGTATTCATCTAGTCCTCTACCCACCAATTAAAAGTATTGTGCCTCTAATATAAAAGATTATTACACAGTTGGTTATGGTGGCGAGCAAGCAGATCCGGATAAAATGCAGAGAAAAATTTTTTCCGGCTCTTTACGTTCTCATTTCAAGTTTGTCTTCACATTTCATCGTTTAATAAAATAAGTACCAGTCGAACACTGGAGTCGATGTAATCCACTTAATCCCGCCCTGAAATTGCTGGCCTTGTGCCAAAAGTTGAACCCATTGTTATACTTTTGATATTTTTAAACATGTAATACTGTAACCTCAGGACTGCCAGTGACTTGGCGTTGTAGTAACGTGATGCAAAAACATTTGTAGGATGAAATTATTTTAAAATCTTGTTTTAAACATCTTCTGGCGTTTAAATGCAATTTATTTTATTTCGCTTTTTCTACTTTATTCACATGAAAGAAAGGGTGCCATTAGGCAATTGCAAGTAAATTCCTTGGAAAAGATACAACTGTTTTAAAAACAGGAAGGGTACAATTTGACTTGGCAGTTTTAGAACACAGCTAGAATACAGCTGATTATAGGTGCATGTATATATGTGTATATATATGTGTACATATTACATGTACATCTATATTTATACATCTACACATAAAATACAAAATACAAAGTTATATCTTGATATCGCTAGTGATAACAATACTGAAAATATACAACAGACTGGAATTGTAGGACTATTCCATTTCTGCACGCTAATTTTATTTTTAATTTATTCCCATTCATGTGAAACCACTTATTCAAGTTCAAATCCTTGATGCAATTTTATACCAATTGCTATTTTTACTTTTGTTATGTTACGATTATATTATACTTTAGTTTGATTTTAATTATTACTTAGTACATATAATTCAATTGTTATTATTATTTTTATTGTTAAAGTGAAAGTATCTGACATAAAATAGAGAAATGTTTTTGTTTCACTTTTAACATGTAATACTGAAATAGTGGAGAAGATATGATATTGCTATGGGCTCGCCCTAGGCAAGAAGTTGAACATTTTTTTGCCCATTAAACTACATGGACCCTAAGTAAGGCATGTGTAAAATTTGAATGAAATTGGTTGTGTAGTTCTCGAATTTTAGGGAATCGTAGTGGAGAAGATGTGATATTGCTATGGGCTCGCCCTAGGCAAAAAGTTAAACATTTTTTTACCGATGACACTCCCCGGACCCTAAGTAAGGCATATGTAAAATTTGAATGAAATTGGTTGTGTAGTTCTCAAGTTTTAGGGAAACACACAGACAGACAGACAGACACACACACACACACATTCTCAGTTTTACATATATAGAGAGATTAAGGAAAAGTGCAAAGCTGAAATTGGACTCCTAGGAATATTACAAAGGTGAAACTCAAAAGTGAATTCCTAATCCACGTAGCCATACCAGACAGTTGTCTGATAATTAGATAATGATGACAGATAATATAAACACCGTTGCCACAATGTGGCATATTAGTACACTATATTTAAAATTAGTGGAGGCGCGTGGCTTAGTCGTTAGGGTGTTGAACTCACGATCGTAAATTTGTGGTTTCGATTCCTGGACCGCGCGATGTGTTGTATTCTTGAGCAAAACACTTCAATTCACGTTGCCCCAGTCCAATCTGCTGGCAAAAATGAGTAATCCTGCGTCCCGTCCAGGTGGGGAATTTCTACGCCACTGAAACCGGGAAACCAGCCCATCTGAGCTTGGCATGGCTCAAGAAGGAGCATTTTATATTTAAAATTAATTAATTAAAAAAAGGACAATTTTCTTTTATACTTGGTCGGAAAGAAGGGGTGGTTTTTGTATCTTTTAGAAAACCCTTGGAAAATGATGAATTGCTTGTCCACTTGCAGAATAGGTGACATTTTAAGAAAACTTGCCATTCAAAGAAACAACGATTGGGCTGAATAATTAGTTAATACTGGACAGGAGCATGGGACACATTATGGGTTAAGAGAAGCAAAGAAACTTGAACGTCGGGAGGTCTTGAGGGGAGGTAGTATAGAAGCTGCTATACCATAGACACATATTGGTATCTGAGTGAAATAATAGATATAAAGACAAGAAAGCTTGCCTACGATCTAGGGGTTGATAAGTGTGGTAAATGTTCCATTCTTAATTAGTCGTATTAATTTATTAAAATCTCTTACTTGATTGAATTCCGTTGCTATATAATAGTGTAGGGGTGACAATCTACTATGTAAATTTGATGACAAAAATAAATCAAGCTCTCTTTTCGTTCGACCCGTATAGACAAAGTGAAAGAGAAATAGGTCGCGTCTTTTAATGAATTGATCCATAACTTTAGTTTCATATAGGCAGAGACAACAAAAAATTCCCTAAAGTGTACCAACTACATTTGACCAGTGTCAATTGTGGCTCTAGTGCGCGATATATATATATATATATGTGTGTGTGTGTGTGTGTGTGTGTTTGTGTGTGTATATATGTATACATACATACATATAGATACCTCATATGTATAATTTATACAATAAATTAATAATTTTATATGTATATATTTATATAATTATATTAAGGTATCAAAGGTGAAAATAGAACGACTTATCTCCAACATGCTTGAAAATGCACTCGCTCGCCTACAATCCGTGTTTATTTTTGGAGTTTCGGTAATAAGTGCATGCCTCGGCATTTTCGAGAATGCTGGAGAATTTTTTCACTCTTGATCCTTTAATATAATTATATATATATGTATATATAGTGAAGGCGCGTGGCTCTGTGGTTAGAGCGTCGAGCTTACGATCATGAGGTTGTGAGCTCGAATCCCGGACCGGGCTGCGTGTTGTAATCTTGAGCAAGACACTTTATTTCACGTTGCTCCAGTTTACTCAGCTGTAGAAATGAGTTGCGACGTCACAGGTGCCAAGCTGTATCGGCCCTTGCCTTTCCCTTGGACAACATCGGTGACGTGGAGAGGGGAGGCCGGTATGCATGGGCGACTGCTGGTCTTCCATAAAACAACCTTACCTGGACTTGTGCCTCAGAGGGTAACTCTCTAGGTGCAAACCCATGGTCAGTGTCTGACCGAAGGGGGTCACCACCATATATATATATAATTAATTTAATGTATAAATTACGTATAAATTTTTATTCCATGCTGACTACCTGATGAAAATCATTAACGTGATTTTATCCTTATATCCTCGTATATATGTACATATATAGAGTTAAATCGGACATTAACAATAACAATAACAAAACAACAAGCGGACGTGCATATTACAAGTATTAGAAGCACGGTAAAGTGGTAAAGGGAGAGTTTTTGATGCTCCGACCATGACTCTTCGTTAGAAAGGATAACGGAAGACGGAAAAATATCACAAACAGCACACACATGTATGTATGTATGATTTACGGAGTCTTTTAACATTAAAAGTTAAAATTACAAAACATTTCTTTTTCTTTTTCAAACGGACCGATGAGCCAACTTTCAATATCGCCAAGGGCAATGTGTTTCACACTCCTGTCGTTGTGAGTGTTCGTTGCAACAAGACACATTCAAATGTGATTCGCTTTTCATTCTCATTTTCCCATCCGTCGGACACCCACACTTATTTTCAGCTGGCTAAAATGTAGTCTACACTGAGTCATAACGTAATAGCGACGACAGTATTTGTAACTTGACTACAAAGATCGTAAAACAGACTTCATATTTATGTATATTTATTATGGTAGTTTTGACTTTAAGAATCTTTCATAACGTGAGGCTTTTTATGTGTAGTAATCGTAGTAATCCCTTAATATAATAATATAATATAATATAATATAATATAATATATATATATATATATATATATATATATATTATATATATATATATATATATATATATATATATATATATATATATATGGTCAATGAAACAAAGAGACAATCACGGTAGTAAAAAAATCGAATTCGTTTCAGCGATCGTAAAATATGGAAACAAATACCCCTAGGAGCATACAACTCTATTAGGATTAAAAATAACGGGATCCCATGGTTCAAACAAAAAGAACAATTTCATCGTTGAAAACGGAAATTAGTGGGAACATATTTAACATACTAAAGATTTGAGTAGGCGACAAGAGCTGAATCTATTAGTTTACTCCCTGTATGATTTTCGCGAATATTGAAATGATTTAATGATATTTTATATTTAGGTATTCTGATATTGCCACGTTTTGGAGAATGAATAACTTGCAAGATTGTTGGGACGATAATCACTTACAGAAGTCTAACGTTCTATGCGGAATATAAACGAATATATTTTCCAAATATAGTGATACTGACTACACTGCGTAAATTTCCCACATGAACATAAAGGTTGAAATGTCGCAGTTTACAATTTTATCCATACCATTTTATCTTGCGCAATTTCAGTCTTGAATATGGTTAGCCGATTCTGAGGCCAATATTAAGAAATAAAAGATGGCAGTATTATTTTTTTTCCGCTGACATTCTCTTAGCTTCATACTATAATAGAATCTTTGTGATGTATTTCTGAGATGTTAAAAAAGACTCCTTGTAGAAGCATAATCAAATTAGAACTGTGCACAATGCACCTAATATTCAATTAGAATTTTCCTTCTATAGAGTAAGCCAACGTTTCTCATTAATTTGCTCCATCAATGAGCCCATATGTCGCAAGAATATGTCGTGGCGCACATCTATTCAATGTCTTAGTGGCATTCATTGAATAAGTGTCTCTTCGTTTTATCTTATTTCTTTTCTTTCTCATTTACTATTCGGACAGTCATGGTCTTAAACTTGCCTTCATTTTTGTTTCCTTATAAAATTACCTTGTTGAATTCGTTTACAAATCTCACTCAAAATTTCATATTTCCTTGTTCATCTATTTCAATATTTTTGCTATGTTTTGTCTGCAGATTTTCAGTTTCTCGTTGTTGTTCTTGTATAATCCAGATCGACCCTAACGGAGCAGTCCTATAGTATGTTAGATACATGTAGATATACCACTCCAGTTATGCTATATCTCTACGCACAAACTATGTACAACAGTAATGGTTTTGCAGGATAACTGAAATATATGCGTAAATCTGTTGATGTGTGGGTCAACCCTGATGAAGTAGTAATTTAATCAAATAGACCGGAAACCTTAAATATGCTTTCTTTCTCCGAAATACACCATATCTATGAATTCAAAATTGCCCTTCCCATCTAAAGACGGTGAGGTGTAGCATGGAGAAAATTTAGTTGTTATTTAAAGTAGATCAAGTAACTCTGTAGAGGCTTCCTCTAATATTTGTGGTGAGAGGTTGATGAAGTAATTGTATAAGAGATAAGCTGTGGAACAAAATATAAATGTTTCGTTTTTTTTGGTTTGCCTCACTATGCTCTTTGTTCTGGTATTTTCCTGGTGTTGTCTACAGCAGAGGCTGGAAAAATGGACTCGGTTGAAATGTTTCTCTTAACGTTTTGGCATTTAAGAATAATGTTCGCTACTGTTGATCACTTTTGCTTTTTTGGTGATAGTGCTACGAAATGAAACGTCGAACTTATTGACGCAATAAGTGCTACCTTTAGCACGTTTGGTTGAAGACAGTTTCCTAATAGCGGTTGACATTTTATGCAAATATATTTAGGAAAACTCTTCATGAGGCTGTGTGTAATAATGTGGTTGTACGTTAAATATTTCAATTTTAAAATAGCAGTATCACTAACTGTATTTTCATTTCTATCACGGAAAATATGGTTTGAGTCGAAAAACACGTATGCTCTTCATGCTATCATGTCTCTTTTTATGTTATTTGTTTTATTTTCATGACAGAATGTTGTATGTTGTAGTTTTCGTATGCAACCTGGTAGGACTATTAGTAAAGTTGGTAGTGGTATGAATATATTTAACATATTCATTTGATTTATGTTGCTTGTTTCTTTTTTGTCTAATGAGTCGCCAAGCTCTATCTGAGTTCAAATGTTGTTTTAACATATAGGACATTCAGGATTCATGAATAAGTATGTTACATATTTGAACTTATGCTATGAATTTATCTAATATTTCCGAAGTGTAATTCAGTACTTAATCATTTCTGTATTGTTATTTTAATTTTAATTCTTATATTCATGCAATTCCGATGATTTATATGAAGGTAAGAAAATGATTTTCGTTGTAATATGTTCAGCTTGTGGCTGATGTTTGGTATTTCATGTGAACTATGTTTCATTTTTTTGTGCTAGTCGTTTTTAATATTGCTGTTGTGTGTAGCTCTGCATCAATCCTCGTCGAGCAATCCAAATAGTCATATATGATCGGTTGAACGACAAAGTGCGATAGATTCAAATCAGCCATCTGAGTTATACGATGCCACCGTCTCGCTGAAAAATATTGCACGCACCAGCATGAAATAATGAATCAGATGATATGCTGTGTGACAATATGAAGATATTTCACTCTTTCCATTGACCGGTTTATTTTTGTACAATGGTAGAAAGTGATTGAACCAGGCAAAAATTGACTCGATCGGTGCGAGAGGGCTGCCATACCCCTGCTCTTATTACTGGTGTTTTACACATATCATTTCCTTTATACCTTTGTCTTTAAACACAATCAATGATATATGCAAATGGGTAAGGTAGAAAAACTGCGAAGGAAAAGGAAACAAAGACACTGTATCATCGGCCATGCAATATGGAAATAAGCACCAACAAGGTCACACGAATATAAGCAAAAATGAGCTAAGAGAAATAACTCAGAGTAGCCAATGGCATGTATTTGAACAGCAAAAACAAATAAAGGTGAATCAAATAACGTCAAACATAATACATGTTTATATTAAAATTATCGCCGCCTGTGGAAGGTGTATTATAATTACCAAATGATAATTATAACCGCAGCACTTGAGAAGGTCGTGTGTTATCTCAAGTGACGAGTTTTCTAAAGGGACATGCCATTAAAGAAAAGGACACAGTAAGAGGACAGTCATGGGTTCGGTTCCTGATTCATTAGATCAACAATGTAACTCTTGTTTAAAAGTAAAATACGTACGAAGGTGGAAACAGTGGCTTGGTGTGTTTAAACATCGTAGCTTACAAGGCTGATTTAAATTGATTATGATGTATTAACATATATTGATTAATGATGACCCAGTCGGCTAATGAATATTCATAAACATATAATCGAATTTAAACGCAGTTCATATTCTTTGGAAATCTAAGAGTATTAAATGAACTTATTTTAAGGTTTATTACTTTTCACGAAACCAAAGATGCTTTGTTCTAATTTTTATACCAGTTTCAAAGAAAGAAGCGTAAATGGTGCCGCTATTCATTTTATTAGTAATTGCTCAAAATAAATAAAATCTATACAGAAATGCATAAATTTTGTACATTTTCTGTGTTACAAATGAAACATATATATCATGTTTTAATGTATTTGAAATGTAAATACCTTGGAAAGTTTCGAGTTTAGTTTGATTAAGGATACATTGCACGATTATTCTTGTCAAGAAAAGAGTCACCAGTGAATACAGACATGAAACTAATCAGAATGCATGAGTTTTCTAGCTTCAGATAGTGTAGCAACAGTGGAATATAATTTGTATGTATCGGAAATGAACTTTGAGTAACATACGAAGATAATCTTGGCATCAATGAAATACGCAATTTTCTCGTACTCACTCTTGGGAGATATTGCAATCGATAAGATTTACCAATTATAATTAGTGCTCATTTTATTAACTTATCGCTACATCTGATCATAGATTAGGAGAAACGTCTGTCAGGGATAAAATCAAGCAGTAAATGGAGGAATTACACGTAAGTAAATGAACCCATCACAAATAATAATGATGTGGATTTTATGAAGATACAAACAATCAAAGTTACTATTAGTGCCATTCTTTGCGACAGCTTCAATAATTGGCATAATATTTCTTAAAATGATAATTTATTAGAACAAAGGTGACTTTGGTGATAGGATGTCTATCATATTGAAATCTCAGAAGATTTTCTCTTCACTGCTTCTTTATTATAAAGATGTTAATATTGACAGAAAGAATAAATAACATTTTGATAACAAAAATATTGCAACAACAATATAAAAATATAACGTTTTATATTTTTTCAAATCAAATATTTTTGCAGTTTTGTTTCCTTCGTCACTAGTCTATCTGTTTTCAATTTGGTGTAAACCAACAGATGTTGCATTTGAGAAAAGTATTTTCATTGGAATGAATAACGCCAATTTTTTTTCTTATGACAAAAATGATTTTATTTAGTAACTTCTTTATTATTGTTCAAGTTCAAAAGTTAATGGAATTTAAGACAGATTTTTTATCGTCTGAAAACTATCTCATTGTGCATAAATCATGGCGTCTATAGTGCCGAAATAACTTTATATATATTCGGTATCTTAATTCCCAACATGCTATATTCTTAACATATGACAAACACGAGGTATCTCATTTGGAAACAAGACGTAAACCTAATACAAAGCTAATCAACATGAAGGCAGATTATCAGGTTCTCATTCAGTATATTTCCCTTTCGATAAAAATATAAAGATATAATTTATATTAGTGAAAATAATGCCTAGGAATCACTTAATATATTATATTGTAAGCTATAAAAATATATAGTTTATTAACGGCAGAAAAATATTTGAATTATCTCGCTGTATTTGTTAATGAATTCCGTATAATTTTCAATAGTAGCAATGTGTACATACATACATACATATATACATATATATATATATATATATATATATATATATATATATATATATACATACATTGATAAAAATGGTAAGACAGCAATAGAAAGAAAGAGACCTCGATATTATGTAAATGGAGGAATTTATCTGTAAATGTAATATGTGACAATTATTCGGTAGCCATGATAAAACTCCGAGTTTTTGATGCCGAGGTGGAAATCCCCTCAAAAGATGGCGACGTGGATTTCCACCTCGGCTTCCGAAACTCGGAGTTTTATAATGGCTACTGAATAATTGTCAGATATTACATTTACAGATATATATATATATATATATTATATATATATATATTAAATGATAAAACGAATGATTTACACATAGTAGCTTACTGGTAAAGCACAGTTAATTTCACAGTGTTCGTTATGTATATGGTAAATGAACGACGGAAGCTGCAATATGCGAGAATTTATTATTAATCACGACAGTTATTTCGACACATCTAGCATCGATCCCTCACGGATGGAACACTTAACAACTGGTTCAGGAGTATCCGGCGGTGCAGATGTGTCTCATTGGGTGATAAACAGACACAACTCGTTAAAATGACAGTTCCGCAGTGTATCTTCTCATTTCGTAGAAAAAAAAGCAGCAAAACGAAAGAAATATCTTCATGTACATAACATAGAAGATCAAAAATAAAATCACAAATGCAAAAAAGAAACGAACACACAATACAGCGAGAAAAACTATCAAAATCAACAGTTAACAAATATGTATGTATAAACGTCCTCGCGCAAGCTGCATGGCGAGTTTACATTCACTCCGCAAAAATGTAAGCATACTTACACGTGAGGTTTGGTGTACTCATGATCACAAAGCGAGTTAAATAGCTATTTGCTGTTTATAAGAATGGGGAGGTTAAAGCTAAACTTAATTATGTTAAAAGTAAAAGTAAAAATATGTTAAAAGTTACTTAAATTCATTCCCGATGCATTGTACATTTATACGCGTGTAGGCATTTTGAGAGCCTTTCAAAAATTTTATTTATGATATTCTCAGTGGCCCACAGAATAAACAGGGATTCCTCGGAGCAGAGACGGCGTCTCCTGGAAATGATATTGTATGGTTAGGCATGCCTTACTATGGCCCAAGTTATCTTGTACTTAATTTTACACTCCTTCAGTCGCCATACAAAATCGACCAAAGATGTTGAATGTCTCTTATTGATTCTCTTAAAGCTGGCGGCATATTGACGATAACGATTCTTAAATGAATCAGTCGCCTGACCAATGTAAACATACGACCCTCCCCTTGTGTGCACAGTACATTTATATACAAAGTTTGTACTCATACAGAGGTTCATCAATGGGCATTTTGATATTTCTCTGCATGAGCATTTATCATATCTATTTATTTTCCGCTGAGACACATCTGCACTGCCGTGCTCCTGATCTAGTTGTTAAGTGTCCCACCTATGAGGGGTCGATGCTAGATGTGTCGAAACATCTGCCATGATTAAATCATAAATTCTCGTATATTCCATCTGCTTTCTTTCATTTACCATACACACACAAACACACACACCACATAAAATTAAATATAGAATAAAATCTATATAAGAATTTATCAAGTAGTCAGCGTGAAAATCATATAAGGAAAAACATTATAATTATTTCCTTTAAATACATTTATTATATTAAAGCATTCCTACACATGTGTCTTGATTATGCCTGCACTGACGATTAGAAAACGGATTATATACACTAACTTTTAAATCATATGATTTGCGGCTGAATCTGTTTTTAAGGGTCAGCTTCCAAGTTGCATTCCCTCGCTGCCGGTACACACACACACACACACACACACACATATATATATATATATATATATATATATATATATATACAGACACACACATAAACACACAAATATGTATGTATGTATGTATACAACTCTTCACGATAACAGCAACCTAAAGATATTAGAGTATGTTCAGCCTTATATTTCACCTAAATGTAAAGTAATAATAGCTTCAGTTTTAGTATTGATCAATTACGAAATAGCTTACACACTGTGATTTGCTATTAGAAAATGATGTAGTCAGTCAGCTACTTGAATATATTTAATGTGCATTTAATTCATGAACTTCAATGATTTAGTCTACCTCCTACAAAATATAATTCCTCCATCTATACGTAAATTGCAACGTATGCATAAGTGTAAAGTATGTTATGGAAAGACGTTCTCAACGAAATAACTCACAATAGATACATTAAACATAATTTGCACGAAGAAGGTCATGTCGCAATTATTATGGGCTTTTACATGATAAAATGCGCTTCTCTAATCATTCGGCATTTTTATTCTGGTCATTCATTGAATTCATGCTATTTCAAATGTATGCAATTACTTAGATGGGTCACTGCATTTCTAAAAGGGCGAAATATAATTCGATGTATTCGGCTTTACATTTAGTTCTGTCAATTTATTCAGTCCGCCACTGAAGATATAGTGCCAGGATTTTACTACAGTGATATGCTGTTGGTGTTTCGTTAACAAATACAGTTCGTCTACACAGGATTTTGCTTGTAAAATGCTTACCCTCAACATTTTAAAAAGTACAATTTTTCTTTTCAACAAGATATAAAACATGAATCAGACAATTTTTAGAAGCTATATCGATGAAGTCTAACAAATCTTATATTCATGTATAATAACTTACATTATAATCATAAATCCTTTTCAACTGACAATAATCTTTTGATATGATGCTTTGTTTCATATAAGATGAATTAAATCTATTTCTTACGTTACCCATTGAGATAGAAGCACCTAATTAATCTTTAAAGAATTCATTAAGCGCGACACAGTACTGTTTAGTGACTAAGTCTTAACGTGTTATTTCGCTAGAATCTGTTATTAACTTTCTCTCTGTAAAATACTATTTAAACACATTATTTATATTATTTGTTATAAACGTTTTCATACAAAGGATCATTATCATCATTATCTCACAATTATTGCATAATCATTATATTATTTTCTCAATAGGTGGTGTATATTTAATGTCTCCTGTATATTTGGCCATAAGTTTAGTTTTGATTTATTACGCAGTGTTGAAACAAATATAAAAAGCAGGATATTTTTTTGTGGTTGGCTTCAACCATAACATATTAAGTTGCTATATTTATTGACAAATTACGCTACAGCTCTCAACCAACTCCATCACAGACACACACGCATTTGGATCCACTCTCTCTTACACATACACATTTATACACATATACACATACAGGTGTATGTGTATATAAGTGCTACATATACGTCCATGCATGCGTGTGTTATGAAATTCAACGCATAATTGAGCACTCTATCCGTTAAGAGAGTAAAAATATTATTATTAAGAAAAGCAACACATACCCCCCCAAAAAAAAAATAATAACCTTGCAAAATTTGGATGCCCAGGATTTCTTTCCTCGAATATTAAATTTATTTCGCCATTTTACAAGGTGGTAATATCAACAAGGCTGTTTAGTAAGTGCATACGAGTTAAGAGAAGTTGAAACGAATATGCAAAGTTTGAAAGAGAGAAAGAGAAAGAGAGAGAAAGAGAAAGGGGGAGAGAGAAAGACAGCTAGAGGAAGAGAGAGAGAAAGGGAGAGCGAGAGCGATGGTGAGAGAGAACGATCAAGGGAAAGAAAATCATCGAACAGCAAATGTAGACAGTTGCTTAAGAGAGGCAAAAAAATTACGGTCCATCCGATGACTTGTCTTTAGTATTTGCTACAAGTATTCTTTGAGAAATGCCGATATAAGTTGGAAACACAAAATCGAGGTTCAATTGTTGGAAGATGCATAACTAAAAAATGTCAAATTTTGAACTGGAGAAAAATCTTGAATATTTTTATTCTTCCACTTACAGTTTCTGTTTGTGTATTTGTGTATGTGTGGGTGTACACATATGCGTTTACAAACAAACATGCTAAGTATATTTCTGATATGATGCTAATTTTTTCCTGCACTGATAATCGCTTCAGTGAACACTGTAGCTCCCCATCACAATATATATTCCATATAAAGTATCATTGGTGAAGTATGAAATAAACTCTTGAAATTTCTCTAAGGTATGATACACATATATAATTGTTTATTTTCTGCAACATGGGAGGTAAATTATTCTGGTCTTGCTTGAAATCATTTATGATGATGTTAAACTCTCAATCAGCATTAAGTAAATGCAACATGATTGCCGAGCCTTATTCCCCTTTGCTTTAAAATCGATTTTTAAGTAGCTAGCTACACTAGTAGAAATATATTGACAAGGTCTTTCATAGATGACTTGTATTAAATGTGCTCCCATTGAAATTATTGGAAAATACTGGAAATATTTTTTTAATTTGCTTTTGCTTTTCTGGAAGGAATATATGAAATATTAACAAATAAATAAATAAATAAATAAATAAAAAGGAACTGAATTAATGAACATTACTTGCTTCTTCATTTTTATAGAAATAATAATTATTATAACGAAGCTACAATACAATGAAATGGTTACTATAATGAAAATGTGTGAAGCAAAACCATTCCGAAAGTTATTTTGAAATTCTTCTCGACAATTATATGGCGGTAACACCGACAGAATTTAATTTAAATTAATATCAGCGCAGTAAGGTTTCGCTGTATATTTGAATTTTAATCAATTTTATAAGCTTAAAAACATGACAAATCATCAAAACTGTTCATTAAAATTAAATAAGCACCATCAGATGTTAAGCGAAAGCAATTGAAGCTGAAGATAAGGCAAAAAAGAATTAAATAGAAAGAAAATGAAAACTAATAAATTTATTAGCAGGTAGGAAGTTAAAAAATACCAGGATCCTATTAATCACGGAGAGAAAATATCTAATGTTCAGTGATATTATACATTAGTGAATATTTTAAATGTGCGTTTTTAATAAAATCACTACATATTACAAGTATTTCCATCGTTGATTTGAAACTCAAAACTAAATTGAATTACAGAATATCTGAATTTCATTAAAACTCTATGAAGGACCCTTTATGCGTTAAAACAAAGGTTAAAAACCCAAAACACACAGCTCTTTCATCGTCGAGAGTGGTTTCTGCAACATGAGATAGTGCATTGGGTTGGACAGCCAACGGCTTTTATTCTACTACTGGTTGGTACAGTCGGTCTCTGACAATAGCACGTATCTCGTAATTAATGAATAATGTTTAGTTAGTTTACAGGCATAGCAAACCGCGCTAATGTATCACCAATTAAATAATTATACAGAGACGAAACGGTATATTAAGTGGTGTTTGTGGACATTAGTTAAGCTGTTGTAAAGGTGGCATTAACAAACAAGAGGTTATTGCGATAGAATAAATATTTTATTAAAGACAAGAATTTTAAATATGATATTCTTGCAGAGACTGCTAATATGTTGGATGTCGTGTTAAAAGAGTAAAATTTGCATTAATATCTCGGTGAAATATCGTTCAATGATTGAGCAGTCTCTGTAGTACAATTAGTATTCTGATGAACGTTCTCAGCAAAGCAAGTAGCATTCTAAGACGCTATGTGTATGTATTAAAAATGTTATAAGTACTAGCAGCATCACCCGGCGTTGCTCAGATTTGTTTCGACCCTTTACTTTACAATTGGAATTTTTGAAAAGTAAAAATTTTGCATTATGTATTCTCTTTAAGTGAACATTTTATGTATTCTCTTTAAGTGAACATTTTTCTTGTTGAAATACACCGAAACATGGCGACACAGCAGTCAAAAAATCCTTAAAAAATAGGGATTTTCATAGAAAAAAAGCACCTTTTTGATGTAAATAATTTTTGGTCTTAACATGGTCCAATTTGAATTTTATCTTCTGCGGAATAAAGAGCAAGCCTTCTTCTATCATACTCTCAAATTTGGTCAACTTGTGCCGCAGGGTCTCGGAGGAGATAGTATTAGTTGAAGGCTACCAAACCTACCACACACAACTTCAGCTTTATATATAGAGAGATTGACTAAACAATGGCAGCTGAGTACAGTAGACTTCATTGGCAGTTGAGAAGTAGCATCATTCAAATATCGTACGAGACAAAATCAGTGACTTAATATATTCTATATTGAAGAAAGAAAGATTGATATGAAAATAATAATTACGATGTTAATGATAATGATAAGATTTAGAGATTTTATTTGGCAATGGAGGTGGAAAACGATTAAGAGCAAACTAAAACGCTGGAAACGAGCTGTGGTGAAATATAAGCGGTATTAATGATATAAATATTCATGATACAAGGTTAAAATATTCGGCCGCAACTTGATGTCATTGCTATCGTTAACCAGAATCTGCAAATATGATTGGTTATTATTTATATTCCTCTTTGTTTTCGGTCATTTAAATTTATTCTTTGTTTGCTTCTTTCTAAATTGATATCTCTGGTTAGAGTTTTTATTTTTATTTTTATTTTTTTTACAAGCTTATTGATCTAATCGATAAGAACATTCACATGCGTTAATGATTGTTAATTATTTTGGTGCGGGGTCTTAATTATTCAAATTTTTTTTTACGAAGGGAAAATAACTATATTCTGACATCTGCTTATTATTCTTTCGGCTCAGTATAGAAAGAAGTTCCATTTAAATGACGCAGATGGTTGCTTTTCTTCAAAACATTTTCTATTTTCGTTTCTACAAAGGTGTAGATGTGTCGCTTTCACACTTACCCTCGCTTATATCTTGAAATTATCGAAAAAGCCATGAAATTTAGTTTATTGACTTTCACTGTTTCAATGATAAGAAACCTAAAATGAGTTAGGAGTGCCTAAAAAAAATCAATTATTTTCGTATGTCATTAAATCAACCTTTCATTTTGATGGCGAATGTAGTAAATATTTTACAAGAATGGGAGATGTTTTCATTCACTGACAAATCGCATCTAATAATACATACTGTTAACTTTTACAATGATGTCTCACTATGAAATGAATAAAGTAGTGAATTAGCATATTCTCTCTGTTGGTGTTTGTATTTATCTGCGTATAAATAATCAAAAAGTTATATCGGCCAATAAATCAATGCAAAAATACCAACCGATCAATCGCAAAGCCTCTCACTTTTCCCCCACCTTTCTAGTTTTTGCTACATATTGCATACAGACACACAGACACACATAAACACAAAGGCATATATAATTATACATATATAATAATATATATTTATGTGCGCATATACATGCATATAAATATATACATACATAAATTCATATATATATATATATATATATATATATATATATATATATATATATGTCTCTGCGTATGTATGAATATATTCATGGAAATGTGAGCCTATTCATTCACGCATACTTTTGTTATCTGTTACCACTTAATTGCAAAATATTGATAGTATGACGACACCGTTGGCAGAATATATAATCACCAGTATGAATGCAAGGCTGTGATTCTCATAGAAAAAGCATTTTCGCTATATCTATTTCAATTTAAAAAAAAAACCCGTACGACTAAAAACAATTTCATATCAAAGGGACCTAGAAATTAATATGGTACTTATCAGAAGTAGAGACAAAATAAATAAATAAATTATAAACAAATAATGAAATCAGCGTGACTTAATAATGTAGGTTTTTCTACTACAATCACATTTATGTTTGTCAAAAGCTCTTAATAAATTCATATTAATATGATTATAGACATTATTATCACCAATAACGTTACAATTAACAACTTCAATCTCTATAAATTAATGTTTGCCTTTATCAATTTCACACGATTTTCTCGAATGTTACTTTGAAATAAGAAGGCAAGAAATCACACTTTTATACAGAAATATAATGAAATTACATTGTTAAATCAGGCAATTGTGCCAACCGCAGACACTTCCGACAACTGTGCCAGCAACAAATTTGTAAGAGTTATGTATAAATTTAATCGTAATCTACATTATAGCAGCAGTGTGTTAACAAATATATGCAGTTAGAAAATATGACGAAAAAGTTACGAATTATTGAAATTGATATGAAATTTATAAGAAATGTAAATACCATATTTGATGGCCTATGAGACGCATACCCACCTTTTTTTTTGCCCCAAAATGACTTCAAAATTCCTCCTGCGTCGAATGCACTCTATGTAGGCTCAAAACTTGCCTACGGTATTTATGTTTACAAAACGTGTGCTGCCATCTATTGGTGAACATCTGTTGGTGAAGAATCGCCTACGGTATGTTTATATCGAATGTGGATGCAATAAATCGCTTATAATTACTGTTAAAAGCATAAAGTTATACAGGTAAATGGAAGAATTAAAACATTATTTTAGTGGTAATTTATTTTCCAAACGTATAACCTAGGCTAGGGTGCGTCCTATGCACTCCTGCGTCTTGCAAGCCATCAAATACGGCACTTCGTACAAACAGTAAATCACTGATTTAGGAAATTCGATCCATTACCTGAAGATGAAATCGCCTGTTGTATGGCAGGTTTTTAAATACTATATGAGGAGGTAAACCCTCTAAAGCCTATTGATAACATCATAAAATACAGTTACATATAAATTATTCAAGTGAAAAATGGACGAGCTGCAAAACCGGCTTGCCGGAAACTATCAAGCAATATACGGAGTAGGCATAAACTAGAAGTTATCAAACAAATGTTACTCTATGGACGGAAAGCACCGAATAAAGGTGAAGTATCTGACATCTATCTCACAATAGTCTACATGGAAATTTATTTTGCCATCCATGTAATGTTTTATTAATTCTAATGTAAATGTTACTAGATATTGTAAACGTTTTGAATTATTATAATAAATCAAAACGCGTGGTTTTGTGGTAAGTTATGAAACAACCATCCTAGATTTCAGCAGTATGGTGTTTTGTTTTTGTGTAGTTAAGACACTTTACAGATTACCCGGTTCTTCAGGCTATAAATGTATAACATTTAGAAGGAGCAACTCTCAAAAGCAGTGGTTTTGAACCATTTTTTCTTCTTTATTGCCTATGGAACACTATGATTCTTATTTTACCTTAGTGGATCTTCGCTCGCAGCAATTTGATACTTAAAAAAAATCCTATTAGAGTTTTATAATTAAATTATTAGGAATTGGTTAAAGAAGACTTATGCCAATTATGCTGTTTATTATATTCTATGAACATTTCCATGATGTATGGAACAGAACTGTGTTAAAATTGTGGACCAGCATTTTACTCCACCCTTCGGATGACTTATGTCAATAACCATATCTTGTTAAACGTTGAACTTCATACCTCTCACGTGGATATGTTTCCCTTCCCACCTGCAAACAATGAGATATGTCTTTCTTTATACCTAGAATAATATCTCGAAATACAGGATTCAACGGATTGTGTTTTGTATATATTTGTCTTACCTTTCTCGATTGAAAATTATTCCGTTCTGTATTCTCATATTTTCAAGAATAATGATATCAGTACGCTGGTAGACAGGAATACATCATCACCCTTAAAATTCTGTATTGACCTACAAATATTGTCTATTCAGCCTTCTTGTTTATACGTATGAGTTGTGTGTATATGTGTATACAGAGGCACACATACATAAATATATACATACATACATACATACATACATACATACATACATACATACATACATACATATGTGTGTGCCCCAGCATGGCCACAGCTCGTGAGCTGAAACTAGATGAAATAGGAGTGGCTGTGTGGTAAGTAGCTTGCTTACCAACCACATGGTTCTGGATTCAGTCCCACTGCGTGGCACCTTGGGTAAGTGTCTTCTACTATAGCCTCGGGCCGACCAAAGCCTTGTGAGTGGATTTGGTAGACGGAAACTGAAAGAAGCACGTCGTATATATGTATATATATGCGTGTGAGTGTTTGTGCATCTGTGTTTGTCCCCCTAGCATTGTTTGACAACTGATGCTGGTTTGTTTATGTCCCCGTTACTTAGCGGTTCGGCAAAAGAGACCGATAGAATAAGTACTGGGATTACAAAAGAATAAGTCCCGGGGTCGAGTTGCTCGATTAAAGGCGGTGCTCCAGCATGGCCGCAGTCAAATGACTGAAACAAGTAAAAGAGTAAAAGAGAGAGAGATATTTGTATGTGCGTGTGCGTGTGTATGTGTGTGCGTATACGTCAACATTGCGTGCATTATTTCAAACTTCTGATGCTGTATTTTTAGCCTCTGTACTTATTACTGCCTTTCACGTTACACACGTATTATTGTCACTCAGGCCACTGATAATCTAGCTTCAGTCTTTTGGTCTTGTTACCCAATTCTTAGTGTACTCTTCTCTCGTATTACTTCTCTCTCCGCACGTTATTCAAACATAGGCATCCAGTAGTGTTTCACGCATACTTCTTTTCGTCCATTCAACGAAGACCTTTACTCGAAAATTCAACATCATGAATTTATAATGACATTCTTCAAATTCGAGTGACTTCTGTATTATACAAGAGTGTGCTGAAAAGTTTCTGGCTTTGGGTAATAAAAGACGAGCAGTTAATTATGATTTTATTCAGCATATCACATTTTTACATCCACTCGCATATTGCAGCGATCCTTCAGTTTTTCTAAGCCTTGTAAAAAGAACTCAGAAGATTGAGCCTACAACCAAGTCTCTGTAGCAGCGTTCACTTCTGAATCGGTGTGAAATTTCAATCCCTTGAGATGTTTCTTCTGTTGTGAAAAGAGGTGATAACCGGAAAGGACCAAGCCAAGAGAGTGGGTGGTTCTAATTCCAAGTCAAGGTCACGTATTTTCCTTATAGTTTAATGTAGTGCGTGTGCTAGTGCACCATCCTTCAAAAACAGGACACTACGCTTCACCTTTCCACGGAGATTCTACTTCAAATCTTCATGTTTCGTCCAACAGAAACATGCAGTATTCTGCGTAGATTGTGCGACCTTTTGGTAGGTATTTTATGAGGAGTACTCCATCTTGGTTCCAGAACACTGAAATCGGAATCATTCCAGCTGACTTCTTAGTCTGAAACTTTTTAGGATACGGGTAACCGCTGTGGCACCACTCTGCTGATTGTTGCTCGGTCTCGGGATCACAAGTATGAAACCATGCTTCATCGATGGTGACTAAACGAGCCATAAAACCATCGTCTCCTGCTGCAAACAGGTACAAAATATCTTTTGATGTTGTCACTCTGATGCACTTCTAATCTGCGTTCAAGCATTTGGCGAGCAAATTGCGGAAATATTTCTCATATCCAGAATGTTGTGGATGATGTGGCCAACTTATACGTGTGAAATCTCCAGAGTGTCAGCTATGACTTTAGATAAAATCCGGCGGTCCTCGATAATCATGACGTGCACATCGTCGTCTTTGTCCTTTTCGGTCGCAGAAATTGGCCGTCCTGACCGAGGTCCATGTGTGACCTCGAAATGACCAGTCCGAAACCTTGAAAATCTAGATTTTCCTTGTGGAATAAGATGGGCAGTTATCCTTCAAGACGTCCTCCATCTCACCATGACACCCGAGCTTCAATTATACCAAAATCCAGTTTAGAAGCTACTACCATACAAAAAAGAGAGAGATATACTGTATACCATCATGATGTTTTGCATATCTCCTCCTAAATAGTTGTCCTAACTCCCCTGTTGATGTAATCGCTCTACTCTTTCGCGATATCCTTAAAGCCAGGAATGTTTCAGCATATCCTCGTTAACACTTCACATAAACTCCACAGACCAATACAATGTATTTGCCACTTAAAATTCCGATACTACTCAGATTCGCAGTCGATGCGATTTAAGTAGTCTTCCATAACAAATAGTTTCTGGAAAATTGCAAACGTTTTATATCAGTTGTTTCACTTCCACTACGATTGGTGATTTTTTTCAACAATTATTGAAAACACCACGAACGAAAGAATACGTTTGCTTTATATAAAGTGATTCGAAATTCATTCATATTTATGCATTGATTTATACACTATTGGTTTATACATGTGTTGTTACATCTGTCAACGATCGGTAGAAGAAACTCCTATGCTGTAAGCGAAGAGAAGCTGGCATTTCTTTCGAAGACTTCAGTCGAATATTGGCAACGGTGTTCTTGTATTGGTTTCATGGGTGTTCGTGCTTGGCAGCTAATCATACTATTTCAAAATCGGTGCAGCATCGAACATATGTACGGTATGGTATTTGGTTCCTTTATAACCTGGCAATGTCCTCATTCCTAGATCGAATCTGAGAGTCTTCTTTAAGCGATTGAGAGGACAAGTGCCAAGACACTTACGTGAGTGATATAATCGACCCAATACACACACACACACACACACACACACACACACCACACACACACACAAAGACACGAACACACGCCCAGACACACACACACACGAATTTAAGCTGGGATTTCATGGCAGCAATACAATTATTGAAACTGGTTAATTGTATAAATTAGTATTATATAAAATGAAAAGTAAATCTATTCCCTTAGATTATTATTGATATTCATTTTATATGTGTTGCATATTATCGATACATATTTGATAGAAGGAGATTATAACCGATGCATATTTTAGATTTATATAAAACAAGGTCGAAATCTGTAGTATTTAAAATGAGAACGGATCGAAACTATGACCGTAACGCGTTTAATCAGACGTTGCACTGATTTCACGTAATCATTACCCTCTTATATGAGTATTATATTCACATTAGATATTAATACAGGCATGAAAGCATGACATATAACGATTTTGATATTATTAATAACGATCTCATTAATATAACTGTATGCTTTATCGATAAAGGAAAAAAAATATATATATATATCGATGATGTATACGTGTATATCGATATAGCTATTTATGTGACGATACATGAGAGAAACACATATACATAGATATGTCTAACTGTAGAACACTCATAAACTCATATGTATATATATATACATTCACACACACATATATACATGCATACATAGATACATACACGTATATATATATATATATGTATATATACATATAGTTACCTATATTTACAGATATGTTATATATATATATATACTTACATATAGGGACATACCATCTCTCTCTTCCTTTCTTTCTTTGCTCTCTCTCTTTATTTCTCTCTCTCTCCCTCTCTCTCTCTCTCTCTATATATATATATATATATATATATATATATAATATATATTGATGCACACACACGCACATATAAATATTCAAAATATATTCTGCGCTTCCTCTATCTAATTCTGATGCAGTGCAAAAACAATTAAGAGAGACTCACATGTACGTACGGATGGTATGAGAGGCGACGTAAGAAGTGCTAATTACTGTATCGCATAGAGATGGTTGAGTAAGCACGATAGAAAATGTGTTCTTATGCCAAATTATGTACTGATTGTTTCTTCTCACTCGATGCACAATAATATATAAATCATGTAATTAAACGTTGCTTAACCAAGCAGAAACAATGAAAGGTTTCATTGACAAGAATTGAGTTGATTGCCCCTAACTTAATTGCTATCATTGTTCCTTTCGGCTCTATTGTTAGACATGTATGATTTAGAGTGGTAGTCTTGACATTCTGTGTAAAACTAGCAACAGTATTTCTATCCCAAGAGAATTTTGCTATCTATGTTATGGAAATATATATGAGTTTTAGTTTGCGCTATATGTTTCTATATATATTACACATTTATACGAAGAGCAAACTTGGGACTTTCATCTTAGTAATATTGTACTCGTTGTTTTCATAACGGTGAGTTATGCTGAAAGTTTATATGCTTTTCAGATGGTAAAAATACCGAGGTACAAGCAAGCAAACAACACTCAGCTAATGATATTATTTCAATAGATTTTATGGCAATAGCAAGAGAATACGAACGAAAATTAGCTTTCAGCCCTAACTGCAAAAACATTTAATAAATGCAATAAGAGCAATTAATATATACAAAATGATTAAAGGGGGAAAGAATACACAAACAATGGAATAACAAAGACCGTAATGATACAGTAATTACAATACGAACATGGCTACATTACCAAACATAAACACAAACATGTCTATGTAAATACATAATCCCAACAGCGGCAGAATATATTGTTTAGATGTGTGTGTTAGATCTGCGAAAACATGTTCTCAAATCCGGAATCGTGCGCATGAATGCACTTGTGTAGACTAATGAGGTGTTTGATTCCACATAACTATCTGGAATTTTTTTTTCTTTTATTTTCTATGCATGTATACTCTTTTTGCTACGTTCTTTGAAACTGTCTCAAATATTTACGTCGCTGTCTTCCCTCACACGTTTTCTCTCCTTGCGTGTGTGGGTGAATCCGTCTGTGTGTGTGTGTGTGTGAGAAAGAGAGAGTAGGGACAGAGACAGGGACAGAGACAGAGACAGAGAGAAAAAGAGTGAGTGTCTGTGTATTTCTGTGTGTGTGGTAAAATGTAGCTGTTTATGCTAACCGGAATTACAAATCCATACTTAAAGATTACAAGCATTCAGCATCCTTTATACGCACTTATGATGCGACGAACAGACGATAATGATTTAAAGCTTTAAGCGTTATACAGTCATTTACATAACACATGATATCAGGGACCATTTATTTCATTGCATATATCATTGAGGTTTGTGCTTTACGTTTATGACAGGAAATGTTGGGTACTATATCCAAAACATTTCGTCTCTTGACCACTATATCTTACTTTCAGAAAATGCACCCATTATGTCATTTAATGTTTTAAACAGTAAGGTGTGATGTTAAGGTCACAATATTGCAATTTTTAGAGGATTAATTAACTCATTACATACATGGTTCTTCTTATAGCACGTTATATTGTGAGAAGCTTTGCTTCTTTTAGTGACTCTAGCATAAATACGTATATAAATCTGTGCCCGAACTTCATCTACATACTAAATACAATCATGTACTTTAATATTAATACATTAACGACTGGACGTACACTTTCAGAAGTCTGATGTCCAGTCCAGCAAGAGTTTTGTCAGGGTAGGATCACCAAATATGCAGCAGCGGTCTAACTTCTAGTATAGAACAGCTCTCCTGAGACTGAGCCTCCCTATAGATTTTAACTCGATGATGATGCTAATGATAATTATATATGTATATATGTATATATATATATATACATATGTATATATATATATATATATATATGTGTGTGTGTGTGTGTGTGTGTATGTATGTATATATACATATAACACGCCACCATCTCTTCATTTACCCAGGCATCGGGAAAACGCTATGAAAAATATTTTCATACCGTTTTTCCGAAAGCCGGATAACTGAAGAGATGGTGGCGTGGATTTCCACCTCGGCATTCGAAACTCAGAATTTTATTTTGGCTAGCGAATAATTGTTACATATTACATTTACAAATAAATTCCTCTATTTACATAATATCGGGGTCTCTTTCTTTCTTTTTTTACCTTACTGTTTTTAACAATATATATATATATATATATATATATACCGGAGTAAACACATAAATGTGAAACAAGGTGGAAAAAAGAGTACTCAAATACCAGTGGTAGAGTAATATGCTTTATTTAAAGCAGCAGAAAATTCAACAAAACATCAGAGTAACAGTTTTGTTGAATTTTCTGCTGCTTTAAATAAAGTATATATATATATATATATATATATATATATATATTATATATATATATTACGGAGATGTACTTGCAAAGCAAATGACCTGATCTGGGATCATGCGCTGAAACAAAAACAATTGTAGCGTGGAAGGTGTTTATAAGCCATTTAAAAACTCACAAAAACCGTTAGATTCACTTAAACCTTTAAATTTAATTAGCCAAAACATTTTCGTCGCTTTGAGACCGCGACCAAATTTCATGCTGCACCTATATATATATATATATATATATATATAATATATATATATATATAAAAGGGCTTAGTAAAATAAATTACTTTGCCGCATACTTTGCGGCAAAGTAATTTATTTTACTAAGCCCTTTTATATAATGTAATAATTTGAATTCGCCTTAAATGGTCCCTTTGCATACTGAATACTTGGTGAAATTGATTAATAATTAATTAATTTTACCCTCAATTGTTGAAATTATATATATATATATATATAATGATCTGTATATTATAACTTGTAATACTACTAAGTACGTTGTAGACTAAACACTACACTAGAAGCCGACAATATAATGATAATCTACACGGAACTCTAACTAATACATTAGAAGTATATATATATATGTAGAAGCATATATATATATATATATATTATATATATATATATATATATATATATATATATACACATGCATATATACATACATTGGCCTGCTCGCTTAGCCAGCGGGGTGGCGTCATTCGAAGGCTAAAACAATGCGAACGCATTGTGACCAGCGATGTGTAAAACATCTGATGGTCTGGTCGGTCACGTGATTACGTGATATAAATACATACGTACATACATATATCTGTCTGTGTGTGTGCGTACCTACATGTATACGCACTTTACAACAAATATTCAAAAAAGAAATTTGAAAGTTTAGTTGTGGTGACGAATGAAGCACTGTTCCTATATCAGTGCTCCAGAACGTTGCAGCTTTATCATAATACTGTTTAGAACTCATATTTGAAATTTCAATTCATCTTCTCTCAAAGATTTACAAAATATACAAAAAAAAAAAAAGAACGATTCATAACTGAAATCCGAGAAGTACATTAATTACAGCATTCTTAACCATAAATAATAGGTTTTCCCAAAGGAAATCTTTTATAGAACATAATGTTTTAGTAGTTTAAAGTTCAAACTGAATTTTCTCCTGGAGAATGGTAACATTGAACAGCTAAGTGTTATAATTGACAAGGAACATTGGCATTACTAGACCTTTTTTTTTCTTAAAAGGGTTTAAGAATATAATTTTCTGGCTCGCTTCCAGTTATGTCAATGTTGCATTGCATTGAAAGTCTTAATGGAAACCTATTTTTAAGTCGATTGTCAATATTTGAATTTCTTTCATTTTTTTTTTTAGGTCTGATGTGAAGTTTTCTCTTTAAGTGATAAATTTGGTAAATATCCAAGAGAAGAAGATCATTTTTATATAATCCAAATGTAATAATTTCACAACATACTGGAGCAGCACCTAAATAATTTTTCAAATGTTTCATCGGCAAAATAATTATAACATTTTCCGGCCAAAATATTCTTTACTAAAAGATGTAGAAAATAAATGACTTGACAGTAACACGAAAAATGAAAATTTAAATATATTTTCTCTAATAAAAATACTACAGAGTGTACCATTATGATCGTTAAGCAGTGCATTTACAAGAACTACCAAAAGTCATATTGCTAATGTGAAGCCGAATATAATTTATTGATATCTTTTAATGTTAGAAAAAAAAACAAAACATAACATAAAATAAAAATTCTCATTAATATTTCTCTAGGTAGTCTGTTAGAAGCTTAAAAGATTACATCATCATCAACATCATCATCTTCATCGTTCTCATCACCACCACCCCTACTAGCACCAGCACCAGCACAACTACCACCACCACAATCACTACCACCACTATCATCATCATCAGCATCATCATCATCATCATCATCATCATCATCATCATCATCATCACCATCATCATCATCATCATCATCATCATCATCATCATCATCATTAATGTCTATTAATGTTATTACTTTTACCATTATCATCATTTTGTCCGCGTTGTTGTTACTCTTGTTGTGTTGTTACTCTTGTTGTATTGTTACTCTTGTTGTGTTGTTATGTTGTTGTTGTTGTTGTTATTATTATTATTATTATTATTATTATTATTATTATTATTATTATATTATTATTATTATTATTATTATTATTATTATTATCATCATCATTAAGGCGGCGAGCCGGCAGAATCGTTAGCACGCTGGACGAAATGCTTAGCAGTATTTCGTCCGTCGCAACGCTCTGAGTTCAAATTCCACCGAAGTCGACTTTACCTTTCATTCTTCTGGATCGATTAAATAAGTACCAGTTACGCATTGGGGTCGATGAAATCGCCTTAATCCCTTTCCCCCCGAATCTGAGGCCTTGTGCTTTCACTAGGAAGTATTATTATTATTATCACTACTACTACTACTACTACTACTACTACTACTACTACTACTATTACTACTACTACTACTACTATTCATTCGTAGCAGAGTGTAGCTAGAATTGCACCGGAATCTTTAGTCATCTGTCAAGTCACAACACGAACCTCAGACATAAAACTTCTCTCAAGATGTGCGCTGTGTCCAATACGGCTGCTTTTTGCAAGACAGCAATCTTGCATGGGATTTCCAGATGTCTTAAGAAATGTTGAAGTTTCAATGGGATTGAGCCCAACGCATCGATCACCACTGGTACCACTTTTGCATTACCCTCTCGCATTCCATTCAGTCTTGCCATTTCCATTTTCAATTCGGAGTACTTGGTGATTTTTTCAACCTCTTTACTCACAGCATCCATGTCATTTGTATGACTGCATCAATGATCTGACAGTTTGTCTCTCTTATTCAATATGACAATATCCGGTGTTCGATTACACGATCCGTCTGAAAATCATTGTTCCAGAGTATAGTTACTTTTCTATCCTCCTGCATAACTTTACTTGGTATATGTTAATTCCAGTTCTCTGTTACTTCATACTGCTATTTACGGCATAAGAGCCAATAAAGATACACTCACAATTTATCGTGGCGGTGTTTGTGTTCTTTTTGTTCAAGGCTCTCAGATCCACCTACCAAGTGGGTCACATCTTCCCCACTCTTTACACTGAGTCACCATTTCTGGGTGTCAGAGGTTTTATAGATGTTATACTTCTCTGAATTGGTAGTGAGAGCTTGGTTTTGTGCAGCAATGATCAGGGTTTCGGGCGTACGCTTCAAATCATATCGCTCAATCCATGTACACGTTGCTGTTATATCCTTAATGTCTATACCCACTACTGTCGGGTTCATACATGGCCTCTCCTGATGGTAACCTCAATAATCTGCATGTTGCTTTCTTCCCTCTTTTCATATTAAGTACTGAGCATTTGGTAATCCCAAATTCCATACCGATGTCCCTACCACATCTCTGGATTGTTTTGGTTAAGGAATCTATCTGTTTTACAGATTTCCCAAAAAAATTCAGGTCATCCATAAAAATATGGTTCAATGATGGGCCTTTCTTCCCACATCGGTAACCCATCTTAACTTTCCTAAGTGTCATTGTTATGAGTATTAGTGCAATTACAAAAAGTAACGGAGAAAACGAGTCGCCTTGGCAGATTTCCCTTTTAATTTTAACTTCTCTAAGGAATACATTACTTGAGTACAATTTGGTCTTCCATTCTTTCATGCTATGTTGTCAGCAACACCAAACATCTGCAGGCATTAAACGATCCAAGAATGAAACATCATATGATATGCCTTGTTAAAGTCATTCCAAGCCATAGACATGTTTGCATGATGTTTTTACAATGCCTCAAAACTGTTTTATCGATGACCAGGTGATCGTTGGTACCCTCAGAACTCTTCATACATCCCTTTTATTCACTTGGTAGTATTTTTTCCTGTGCCAGGAAAGCGTATGTCTTTGCCGCACATATTCCAGTGAGTATCTTCCATATCTTGTTTAGGCATGCTAGGGGACGGTAGTTTTCCATAGTATTCCCCTTTCTTCTATCTTCATTACAAGTGTTGTCCTCACAGTAACCATCCACGCTAGGATTGGCCACACTCATTCAATTGGGCTGCTAGTCTTTCATGCACCGCGTGGCATCTCTTTAACCAGAAGCCATGAATCCCATCTTGTCCAGGGCTTTCCAGTTAGGCACTTTACCCATTGTTCTTTCACATCAACCGAGCTTATGACAATATTCCTTTGTTTCTTTCCTCCTTGTAATTCTGTCTTGATAGGTCCTATCCACAGTGCATCCCTTTTATGCACCACATTGTTTACCAATAATCCGATCAAGAACTCTTTGGCTTGGTTTGCAACAACAGCAAGATTTTCTCCATTGTCTCCTTCTCACACTCTGAAGAATGACTTCGGGTTATTTTTGAACAATCTGTTCTCGAACTGATTATTTCTGTTCACAAATCTTCTGATCTTCTGGCTTTTAGCCATGGTCTTCTGTTCTAACTGTTCTATTATTCCATCAAACCTTTTCTTCTGTATTTTATATTTCTTCTCTAATTTTTTCTCGGTTGGCCTTTTTCCCATTCTCCAGTTTCCTCTTAACCTATTTCTTTACTACCCACAAGGGGCTAAACACAGAGAGGACAAACAAGGACAGACAAATGGATTAAGTCGATTACATCGACCCCAGTGCGCAACTGGTACTTAATTTATCGACCCCGAAAGGCAAAGTCGACCTCGGCGGAATTTGAACTCAGAACGTAACGGCAGACGAAATACGGCTACGCATTTCGCCCGGCGTGATAACGTTTCTGCCAGCTCGCCGCCTTTTCCTCTTAACCATTGCTCAATTCTTCCTAGATCTTGCCTTGCCCGCATTATATCCCTTTCAATGCGTCGTTTCCACCATGGTTCTTTTGCTCCACCATTATTTGTTCATGAGTCGTTCGTGGAGTTCCCATGGGAGTTGTTATTGAGATCCCATCTCTCTCTTTCTCTCTTTATTTGTATATAGACATGCAATTGTATGTACATACATAAATAAGGTGCTTGCATTGTGTCGCCTCCTTAAACACAGTGATTATCGTTACCACCACCTTCTACCTATAGCATTTAAAATTATCAATATTAATCTCAGTGCCGGTATATTGCAGCAGATCTTCGTCCCTATTTATCAAATACTCAGCAAGCGTTCTCCTTTCACACCTTATACAATGGTCTATACTAAACCTTCCTCTGCCACCATTCTTTCTTTTCATATATAGTCTGTTTACATTTGCAGTTAACACTTAATACTATATTTTGCGATCCCTGCATGAATGGTAATCCGGGGGCCAATCTCAACTAATTTTTAGTCACTTCACAATCGTTGGTTTTATAACCGTCTTGAAAGTAGGAGAAAGAAGAACACACCAAATTCTACTGGTCTGTAAATACGTCCGGTAGATGGCAAGGAGTTCAGCGGGGGGCATTCCTGTGCGATAAGCAGACAAGTGAGGGGGTCAGCAGAGGTCAAATGTGCTTAAACTACTAACGATCAATGAGAGTGCTGACATTGTTCTATTTTTAATTACCTAAAACAACAACAACAACAACATCAACAACAACAACAACACCAACACCACCACCACCAACAACAACGACAACAATGATAATAATATATATGTAACTTTTGAATTTCTGAGTTTTAAAAATAAATTATCTTTTCCTTTTATAAGTTTTACTGTGGTTTATAGTTTTTGAAATTGTGCAGTTGGTTTATATTGGCAGATGCTTACCTTCTTAATTTAGAAAGTAAAACAATTTTTCTAGAGATGTTAGTTTGTATGTCCGACCAGAAAAACTGTAGTGTTTTGCAATAAATTTGTGTTGTGTAATAGTGTGTATTAATTTTCCCCGACTCTGTACTAGATATTGTTGTAATCTTACACTGGACATCTTGAAATGTAAACAAGAAACGTATTGAAATAAATCTTTATAAATCATTTAAATGTATCAAATTTACAAACTCATTTTTTCCTGGCAGACAGATGTATATATAAATCTATGATAACTTGATGTTTTCGACAGTGGATAGAAAATACAGTACTAGACGTGTGTTGCACTTTTTACACAGTGCAGCACAAAAACAGTGATGCACGATAATAGGCGAAACATCATGAACACAATATGTTAATAGCTTTCCAAGAATAAGCAAATTTCTAAGATCTCCATGTCAATTTCAAACCATATTTTTGCTTGATGAGAGCATTCTCTCATAGTTTTGTCTTTAATCTCATGCATGTATTTGCGTTGTTCATATTTCTGCTGTTTTCACGTCTTATTCCTCGCATATTTAGCCGTATACAAACAGAAACTCACTTCTGCCATTGTCTTTGCTGGTCAATGAAAATTTTTATATAATACTAATAGCTAATGTGGTGCTAAATTATTCTAAGATACCCATCGGGATTATTTGTACAATTACTCACTTTTATTTTACCCTTACCCCATATACACACGATTACCAATTCTAGAGAAGTCTGAGAGTGTTTATACAAATGCTTTGGAGATGAGTATGACGAGTTTCCAGATGCAGCTTAGCAAAAAAACGCATGTAACACATCCTGATACAGACAAGCGACAGAGGCTTACATGCACATATATATACACATATGTTCACACACAGAGACACTTACACACATATACTTTTGTGTTAATAAATGTAAGGGAAAGTACTCGATAGTAAAGTGAGGATGACGATAATTCATTTCGACTGATGCAGTTGACTATTTTATTGAAGTTTCCAAGAAATAAAACCAATTCAATGGGTAAAATGAAATGATAAAGTAAGGAAAGACAGACCTCTCCCGATAACAATAGATGGATAAAAGCACAGGATTGGTTGATCAAGGTATGCCAACAGGAGAGAAATGTTTGATTAAAACAGCAACTATTAACACAGACTACGCAAACAGGCTTTACCACTGAGTCAGCAGAAAAATAGGTAAAACAAAAGTCGAAAAGATATAGGAAAAACAGAGAGAAAAGTTCAGTAGGTGGGTTGTATCCAAGGTTCGATGTCATTCCTACACTTAGAAATTACTGCTAGGTCGCAGTGTAGTAAATATTTTAGAAGAAAAGCGAAATGTTAACCGTCGTAAATCGTAAGCAATTTCGATGGTGAAATACTGAAATGGTCAAATGAGCTGGTAAAGGTGGAATATAAGGTATGTTTGGGGGAGGATAATGCTTACTATGGTTTCAAAAACCCAAAGAATATCAGATTCCAATACAAAATATGAAATACTAGGACCAAGGTTGGGTATAAAAAATGCAATGTCATGCTCAGGTTTTGTGTTCATTTGCCACTTCAGGACTCTGCACTGCACAAATGATCTTTTCGACCTTTTCAGAGCGATACACACTATAAGTAGTTTCTGTTGCAGCATTTACAATCTGGGTGTTGCCTATCTACACTAAACCTGCCGTACAATGAAATACAGTGCACTATCACAATACAACGCAATACAGCATAATGTCATGTGGTAAATACGTGCTACATGAAACTATACAGCATAAACAAGTCTAAATCCAATACTCTAATTGACTCCATTACGTAGAATGTGAAGTGCAAATCGAATTGACAGTTGACAGAGAACAGAATACAAAAGTTGAACTTGCAGAATCTCAGGATTCCGAAATACACAATTTCATGTTAGCATAGTACATAATATAAAATTCAACGTCTTGAATTCTGTACTAAAAGCATAGAATATCGATGTCACAATGGATAGAGGTGTTCTTATTAGCAATGAAATAAAATGTCGCGTCTGCATGGTCACGAACTAAATAAATACCCATTACTCCAGTGAACGTATCCAGCTGCCATAAGTCCGCGGATTATGTGTATTCCCGTTGAATCGTCCGAGCCGATTCAGTTTGCTGTTCGGGCAAATAACGAGTGTAGTTTTGATGTGTAGCATATTCCGGACCTTAGAGGACAAGGGACATAAATGTTCAAGTACCTGATGGAGCTCAGGACTAGAAGAGTAGACTTTTGGCAAAATACTGAAATTTTTCGCTGGTGTATTCCTAGTACACTATCCGAGTGTTTCAAAAGTAGCGATTGTGAGAAGAGAAAGAAAGTTTAAAGGGAAGAGGTTGATAGTAAGTTGTGTTTCGAGTCCTAGGACCATTTACTATGGCGAATAAGTCACCCAAAATCGCAAGATTTACCTTGGACAGAACGTCAATTCGTCGTAAGGCTATTATATACGGCTGAGTAGACCGGAGCAACATGAGTGCCGCATACTAAGCATTATGCCGTGCGTTTGTACACACGATAGTACATGTTATGAAATTGTACGCATATTTAAACCCTTCCTATATTCCTCAGTTTGCAGGCCGAATTCCAGTAAAAAACATAGTTATATTTAAACAAACATAACTTCAATTTTCTTAAGGTCACTTACTTCATATTCGGTATGTTCCTTTGCGCCTCTGCTTTTAGTGCCACACCCGGCATATGTTCTCGCTTTCGTGGTTACACATGCAGACTACCATGCAGAAGGGGTGTGGTATCTAATAAAACTTCTGTGTATATGAGAACCACAAAATTATTACATACCAGCTATAGTGGAATAAAAAAAGAAGTAAAGGAACAACAATAGCAGAAACAATAATTCTGTTACCTGTTACGTTGTTACCTTTTACTTCGGGGTGTCGTCTTGAAGGAATTAGTCGAATAAATCAGCTCCAGTTTTTATATTTTTAAGATTGCTACCTATTCTAGCGCTCTCTTTTCCAAACCGATAAGGTATGTACACGCACACACAAACACACGCACGCACGCACGCACGCACGCACACACACACACTAACAGACACACACACACACACACACACACACACACATACACACACACACAAATGCACAAACACACAGACATAGACACAGACACACACAGAGATAAATATTCTTTATTTAAATGAGACAATACATACCTTTAAATGCTACTAAAAGTTTCATATGTTTAGAAATTTCTCAAACATATATAATCATCAGGCAGAAACCACATATTATAACGAACTACAAAAATTGAATGAGAGAAGAAACGTGAAAAAATTGAAAAGGCAGCATATAAAAAACCTGGAAGGGTAAAAAAACGGAAAACGACAAACGGAAAGCGAAAACACAAAAACTAAAACGTAAAATGTAAAAAAAAATGTGTGCGTATATGATGGGCTTCAACAAAGTTTTCGTTTACAACATTTGTTTCGCAAGAAATCGTTCGGCGCGGGGCGATAATAGAAAGCACATGGCCAAAGTGCCAAGCAGTGGAATTGAACCTGAACCCGCGTGGTTACAAAATGAGCTTCTTAACCACACAACGTGTCTTCAATATTTCGTTTTCTTTTTTCTTCACCAAATTGTATTTTTTGGAAGCATAATATGTTTGGTATATGCTGTAACAATTCTTTAATTGTTACAAAGTTGAAGGAATAGCAACGCAACATTCAGTTGAAACAATCCTTTCTCTTTCCCCAGATATTTTGCAATACCACATAAGTAATCGACTCGATAACAATAATTCATTTGTAAGGATGAAGACAGAAACCAGCGCGAGGAAAATATAATTATTTTCAGTTATTTATTTAACTACCGTCCAAACATATCTCGGAATTTCTCGGAAATAAATAAAAAAAAAGTAATAACTTTAAGTCAAAATTTACTTTCTAGAAACATCCAGAAAATGTTATTTTCATATATGGCGGATTAGCATTTCGTTCACTCTAAAAGAAATTAGAAACGCATAAACTGTAATCGTGTTACTTTTTAAAAGCTTTAAATTGAATTTTATATTTTCAGTGATGTTATCTTTTTGACTGAAGATTTTAAAATGAGTTCTTAATTCTGAATTTATCCCTTCTAACAATTTACCACCAACTGCTAGTAATCTTTAATGGAAATCACTTCACTTAGAGTGTAATATTCTTTAAAAGCTACGAAAAGTTTACGATTCTATAGCCCTTTTAATTTTGTTGACGTTGTAAATTTTATTTTTTATTGTAATAAAATAATGGGCAGATTTATGGATAGTGAATATATTTGAGAAAATAGAAATTATAGATATGTTTAAAATAGTTCACATCGGAATAAACTCTACTCCATTATGATAGCATGATAGAAATATGAGCTGCACACAGGAACATCTGTGCTTCTCCTTGGCAAACATATTCCAAGATAAAGAATTTTTTTTGTATTTAATTTAACCTTACGCCATTCTTATTTCAATACTTGTTAATGTACATTTTTAAGTTTTCGTCAATATGAACTCCGTTGTATGTATGTATGTATGTATGTATGTATGTATGTATGTATGTATGCATGTATGCATGTATGCATGTAAGCATGTATGCATGTATGTATGTATGTATGCATGTACGTATGTATGTATATATATATATATATATATAAAGAGAGAGAGAGAAAGAGAGAGAGAGAGAGAGAGAGAGAGAGTGTGTGTGTGTTTTGAAAACAGAGTTTCATATAAATGTATTATTTTTTAAATATTAATTTTACTTTTACATACAATTACTGCGAGTCATAGGTCGGTTCAAATGAAGATTGCGGGAGGAAATGGGAAAATAATTTATCGTACCGATATGGCTCGGAAGATGCCAACTGTGAACTGAACAGTTGCCAAGGTCATTATTACCGTCTATCCCGAACATGATAACTACTGATAGCAGAGGATCGATTTAATGCAGTATATCGCATATCCTCGTTTAGTGACAATTTGTTTTCATCGATCGCGTTCAAATTTGCTATGCTTTGAGTAAAACGTTTCTTTAAATCAAAACATCTGACATGCATTTCTTCCATTCCTGTAATATCAGCAGTATCAATAAATTGAAATTTTCTTTATTATATTTTTGTTGAAAAAAACTCAGTGAGTTAAAACTAATAATGTATTTTATTTCGTTTTTGAAAAGTGACACATCAACAGCATCGAAATCTGGTTGTTTTTTTTTTCCTTGTGCTCGCCAAAATATAAGATGCTGCGATTTTGAAATTATTGTCTTCAGACACTAAATCAATTACAGGGGTGGTTTCACAGAAATGTGTCAATCACGTTGTTTTGCGCTATCCCTTTAAGAACTTTATGCTCAGTTCAAATTCTACCAATGCCACTCTCGTCATCATTCTGCAGATGGTCAATAAGGTCAAAGTAGCGATCAAGTATTGGGCTACTTTTGTTGATTGACTCCTCTACCCAAATTTGTAGCGTTATGCTTATGTATGAACTTATAATACATACTCTTCTGTAGTATTACAGTTTATTTATTTCTTTATTGCCCACAGGGGGCTAAACATAGAGAGGACAAACAAGGACAAACAAAGGGATTAAGTTGATTACATCGACCCAAGTGCGTAACTGGTACTTAATTTTTCGACCCCGAAATGATGAAAGACTAAGTCGACCTCAGCTGAATTTGAACTCACAACGTAACGGCAGACGAAATACCGCTAAACATTTCGCCCGGCGTGCTAACGTTTCTGTCAGCTCGCCGCCTTCTCTTCTGTAGTATTACTTTTTATTGCGTGATTCCACACTACAACGAAGCCCACGTCTATGGCCTTTTGAGACACTCAGTTAGTTTTCCGCTTCTTTTATTACAGTGATTTAATTTGTATTGACGGGCCCTTTCTAATATAAATGCATGGTCTAATAGTGCTATTTTCGGAAAATCGAAAACAGCAAAGAAAATACTACCAGTGACTGGCTGTGCGAGAGAGAAATAAGCAGGTTATTATGATCTTCCCTTCGTATTTTATGGATACATGTGCTCGTATATGTCCGACTAAGCCCCTTTTCTTTTGACAATGTTGGGCATATTTCTATGTCCTGTCGTTTTGACTGCATTTGTATGCTTATTAGTACATCTAGTTTAAAAGGAGCGTTTCTATTTTCAGTTTCTGCATTCTGGTTAACTCTATTATCAGGTCTGTATATCGGGATAATTTATGTATAGATACATTACAGTCTGTTGAGACTGATAATTCGATTAGTGGAATAATGGAATTTCTTTTATTGTCACTCCATGCCACAACTATTTGCCAATAAATTTTTATTTCTGTGTATTAGCATATCCCAAAGTGCGGTCTTTTCATTATTCTATAAGACTTTTTTCCGCTGTATATCAACGTGAAATTGAGTTGGTATATCTTCCAGCTAGATGTCTTTCGCTGAGGCTGGGTACCTGAGACAATTGTTTCGTCTGCTGTAATTTTACTCATTCGGATTCATTACATTCTTCTGGTGATCTTTAGAGGAGAGGCTTTCATCTTCTGCCAGAGACAAGGATGCAGACGACAAAAAACAATACCCAAGCTAGAGTCTCAGGTTTGAGATCTGCATTTCTTACACAGTGTTACAAGTTTTTTCTGCATATGTTTCCACACTGGTTAATTTTTTGCAAGTGCGGTCTATTTCGCCGTTGTAAGGCATGCGGAATGTATTTCACAATACCTATATTCTTACGAACTCAGTAATGAGTCCATTCTGAGCTTTGAATATTCGAGAAGTATGAATATTCGAATATCTAAATGTTTACGGCCATACGTTTAACAATCTCGGGCGCATTAAAACATTTTAATTGATCTTTATTGGATAATGCTTTAATACCCTGTTCTGCTTCCTGAATTGAGAATTCAACTATAGTTGTAAAACAATTTTAAAAATTACAATCAGTGTTGTTTCAGTTGAGGTCTTCAAATACACTCTTTATTTTCTCTTTAGCCTTCCTACTTCTTTTAATCCCAACTTTAGAATATCATAACTGAAGTAGTTATCATCTTCGAAGCAATACCTCTATCTCTCTTTCAGGCATTCATCTAGTGCGTCAAAAATATTTCAACTTTTATTCGTCTTACTCAAGTACATTGATTGCTAAGTATTTTTGGCCTATGCTTTATATAATTCTCATGTCTAAGATTCTCTACCTAGCACGAAATTGTATGACCTTAATGAATTCTCCTTTTCAAGTTTTCCTTGTCGTATTTTCTCGCTCTGAATCTTATAACAATTCCCTTATTGAATGGGCTTGTAGTTCGTGGCAGAGGTTTTAATTGTCTATAATTTGCATGGTACAAGATGAGGTTATCCATTTCCAACAATAGTTAACTGTCTTTTGAAAACAACAACCAAGTGCCGATGGTCGACTTCACCGAAGCCAGATTTATTAAACACTCTCTCTACGCTTTATCTTAGGTTTGGAGATTGTCATGGATAGATCTGCAAGAAATCTATCTGTCCAATATTTTAAACTTCCCGTTTTGGACATCCATTCATGTTTGCATCATTCGGCGGAAGAGCTTCCTCTAAACATTTCATGCTGCTGAAACTGCTCCCAGGCAACTGCCAGTTCGACAGCTGTCGTCAAAAGAAGAGGGAATAAATTGGACCATATGCATATCCATAAAGCACGAAGGATAGATCATAACACGCTGGTTGTTTGCCTCTTTCACAACCAATCACTGCAATTTGCTTATTATTCTTATTTGGATCACATTTGCCTTATGAGAGTGTGAGGCAATCAGAATTGTCTTTCAGTTGTAAATATGAGTCACAGTGAAAACTTATTAAATATTTTGATAGCTGTTGGGTATATTTACACACAAGAACTGCATATTGCAAGACAATTTCCTTGGTGTATGTTGCGATTGTGCATTGGTTCTGCAAAAGAAGACTAGTTTCATATATTTTCATTAAAGTCTGTATTCGACACATCTATTCATGTAAATGTGTTTAACTTAAGTCCTTGAAAGACCTGGCGAGAAAATATATATCAAATATATTGCCCACTGCATAGTAATCAGTGAAGTTATAAATATCAACAAGCACGTGATTAATGTATAGAAGGATTAGCGTAAGGAACATCACCAAACATTGGACTTTACCAGAATTGATATAAAATATATGTCAGAGAGAGTCCGATCACAAAACACGACAGTGGAATGTCATTCCCTGAAACTGAGAAAGCAGGGATCTGTATCTCTAAGGCAGGATGCTTAGCCAAAAGCCTATTCAAGCCGAAACCCGAGTTAAAGGGTTTGGTGATGCTAAGGACAATAACCTTGTCTTTGCTCTCATTGTTGAGTTATTTGATTATTATTTCGTAAGCACATGTAGGCATCAACATTGTTGTAATGGCCTTGTCCCCCATAGGTGCTGTAAGGTGCTATTTTACGGCAACGCGACATCATATTTGTAACTGAGTCCATTCTGAGCTTTGAATATTCGAGAAGTATGAATATTCGAATATATAAATGTTTACGACCATACGTTTAGCAATCTCGGGCGCATTAAAACATTTTAATTGATCTTTATTGGATAATGCTTTAATATCCTGTTCTGCTTCCTGAATTGAGAATTCAACTATAGTTGTAAAACAATTTTAAAAATTACAATCAGTGCTGTTTCAGTATCACGTACACAACGTCATTGTTAGATGTGATTTCGTTGGTGTTGCTAAAACTTTGGATAGACAGTAGGAAGTATTGCATTGCTTCAGAAATAGTTACTATATTCATATTTCAAGATTTAGCTCATCACTGAATATATGAAATGTGTGAGTTCTTTATAAGAAAGATTGACATAAATATGCTATTAGATTTCTCAGTGAAATATAGTCATTACTTCTTAAGATGAAACATGCTAACACCATAAGAACTCCATTGCGACATATACAGAAGTACTTTATTGTAAGAATTTTTTTCCACTATAGACTCGCCATATTTAATTTATATATTGCAATCGATAAGAAACATACACATGTATTCATAACCATACAGAGGTACATATAAACATACCCTTGCACATGTATGGGCACGTGTATGTTCATATATCTGTACATATGAATTAGAATGGGCGTGTGGTATTACGTTTGACAGATACTTGTGTCTATGGTTCCATAAATTTATAAATTGAATTGATTGATAATCGAAGTTTGTAAGAAACCGTCTGTAGCTATGATCGTATAACTTGAGACATATGTATGTAAGAGAGAACTTATAAATAACTACGTCTCCAGACTTTCATAGTAATTTCGTTTCTCTTCTTTTCTTTTTCCACTAAAATTTTATTTTGGGGAAAAAATGGCAGAAATGTTCTTTCCCGTACTTATACACTTAGCCTTTGTTCAATTTCAGAGAAATTGTTTCTCTTTCTCTTCCTCTCAGCTTCCACGTTATGTTTCGATATTTTGTCTTTTCTTCTCACATAAATACATCTAATTATAATAAACAGTCTAAAAAGGATATAAGGATATATGTATGTTGTATGTATGAATGTATGTATACATAGACACACACACACATATAAAGAGAGATAGAGATAGAGTTTTATGTATAGGAAAACAGATATAGATATAGATATATGTACATGTGTGCGTACACAGATATTTGAAAAGTAAATAGACAGACCTCACTGTGTATATACACAGACACACATTTATATCTTCACATACACATATGTGTGTGTCTATGCATACACATGTATATAAGTATAAGTATAATATATATATATATATATATATATATATATATATATATATGTGCGTGTGTGTGTGTGTGTGTATGTGTATGTGTGTGTGTATATGTATATATATATATATATATATATATATATATATATATATATATCAGGAAAGAAAGGGAAAAAGAAAAAGAGGTTTAGATGGTTTAGAAAGAACGAGAGAGAGAGAGAGAGAGAGAGAGAGAGAGAGAAAGAGATGGAGAGATAGAGAAAGAGTGAAAGCGAGAGAGTAGGAGAATTGAGTGTGAGACATGGAAAGACAGAACGAAAGAGCGAGAGTAAATAATTTGTTCGACCGAATAGGAAAATTAAACAAGTGACTGTATGAGATGATAGATAGCACTTTAGAACCTTTGATAGTTGCAGACAGTTTATCAATTATATTCCATCGCTCTTTTATTTCTACATTCCCATTACATTCACTTTTTGATAGCAAACAGTTATTTTTGTATATTTTCCACATTTAGTGAAAGTAATTTTAAAAGTTAAACTTCGACTATTATCATATTCCTCGTTTTGAAATGTTTACGTTGCTTCTCAGACTGTCTACTTATGATGACCATAATCTCATGAAAGATAGCTTTTTTGCTTATGAATATTTATTTTATGATTGATATTTCTTTACCAATGATTTCCATTTTTGTTCCATTCTAGTTGTTATTTGATTTTAGGGTTCATTTTATGGAATAATTAGACACGTAGAGAAAAATATTTGCAAGAAATATTAGAAATTGAAACATAATAATTATGATTTAACATTTATTGAAACAGCAACCATTTCTTTTTTACTGCAGCATCAGTAAATTGCCAGTAGTTATTTTATGGGGATTCTATAAAAATGTAGTTTTGATTCAACTAATAAAAGATCGTGTTAGTAGAATAAAAAGTAATGTACTTTCCAATATGTTGAAATATAAATCATAGCTATATTATTCTTTTACAGTCTGATGTGTATAGCATATCAAGGTAATATATACAGGTTACTTCTTTTGAAGAATATTGCTCCATAAAAGATAATGTAGAGTTTTTAGCCATTTAATATATGTAAGAAAACTATGCTTCGTCAGTTTGCTATTAGTCAAATTTGAATAATATTTGTATAAAGATCAAAACGTATGAAGAAAACAAGGTTGTTCTTCAAGGCTATTTAATATTTTCCACTGAGTGACGCAAAATGAACTTTTTTCATATAGAATTATGACCACAAACTACTTTTTAAACGGTTGAAGACTTTATGTTAGCGTCATTAAAGACGACACATCAACATTTCACAGCTAGTTTGCTATTATGTAATTTCGGTTATATTCTATTCACTGTAAAAGCACAATGTTTAGGTAACCTTTACTGACTAAATATCTCTTTATTTTATTGATTACATTTCTTTTTATTAGGAACATTTTTTTACTTGTATTCTTCATATGGTCTCTTAGTTTTGTTGATGAGATGTTATTGAACATTAATCGCCTTGGTTTACTGTTTTTCAGAATATAATGTTCACCGAGAGATGTAATTTTCATTTTTGGAAGACTGATTACATTGTATGGACCGGAAAGATTTAGCGATGTGTGAGAATCAGTTAAAGTATTTGGTTTGGTATTTCGAAATGTTCCATGGAGAATGTATTGTGTTATTTTTGAATGAAAGTTAATATGCTCTGAACGAGATCTATTATTCCATTAACAGCTTGAAATGATACATTGTAAAAAAAGTGAATAATTGACATCTAAACATATTGTTTATCGAACATTTAAGACAAAAGATTAATAACTGAGTGATGTTTTATAATAAGGGTGAAGGTTAATATGTATTATCTTGTATTTTTATCTGCTATAAACTGAATGGAAATAGCCATCCAATATTAAAGATGAACATATATGTGTGTTTAGAATTTCTGACCGGAGCAGATTTCAAAGTAATCAACTTTGTGTTTATAAGATCAAGAAAAATATCTAAGGTATATGACACGTATGGGTTAATGAAAGAAAGAATTGGAACTATTCTTTTAAAGATATATATCTGATTTGATTTTTCTTGGAGAAAAAAAAATAACAAAGATAAACATTTCAAAAACTTTAGCATTGACGATAGTAACGATACGAAAATATCAAAATGCTTCAACGAAAGAATTATTTGTTATATCCAAATAAAGCCGATGAATTGAATTAAAACTAGCATTTTGATGTGATTTTCATTTTTATTGTTGTTGTTCCTGAAAATATTTTATTTGATAACTCTGAATGTAAAACGCTAAAAATCCAAAAATTTATTTAAAAAAAATTCACCAATGAAGAAGAGTTTGATCAGATTAGTAAGTGATAGTAAAACAGTTGAAGACAGATATGAATAAAGATAATGCAATGTTATATACATACACACACACACACACACACACACACACACACACACACACACACACACACACACACACACACAAACACACACACACACACACACACATACACATATATGTATGTATGTGTGTGTGTGTGTGTGTGTGTGTATTCATTATTTGATTTACAAGTTTCATAAGATTTAATATCTTTATTGTAAGATCTCATTCCTTTAGCAATTTTTAAACTTACATTTCCATCTTTGAGGTATTGGTATTTTTGTTTTATCAATCTAAATACATTATTTTATTTAGAAGACTTTAACGTGCCAATCTTAGACGACTTTAGTTCATTATAGATTTTATAAAAAAAAATTCAGAGAAAATATGTATTTATTTTTATAATAGAGAAAGCAAATAACACTTTTAACATCGCATCAATTTGCATCTAGCATCAATTTGTTCTCTCGCAACCCTTTTTTCTCACATTTTATCTACTCTACTACTCGTGGTAGCAGAGTAGATATAATGAGAGAGTCCTGTCGCCTCAGGTGATACATGCCATGTAAGTTTTTTATTAATATGTTGAAACCATATCCATTCAGTTAGTACGATAATTAAACTGAAATTCATACGCTTTCTTAAATATTTACTGTTGGAAGTATTTTAGAGCAGGACACGATTAAATATAACTCCGCGGTTAAACCCTACAGTGCATATGTTATTTGTAATGATGGACATAGCACGATCTAAGAGTATGACAGTACTCTTGGATTATAGAGATGTCCAATATCGAAGGATAAAAGTAAGACTATGAAAGCACATTTTCGGATATATTACACAGAGTCCAGTCTAAAAATTGTATTTATGTAGCTATAAAAAAAACTTAAAACAATATTCATAGAGTGTAGCTTGTTGAGAACTTAAGTAACTGATTCTATTTCAAGACACTTTGTGGTATTCACAGTAAACAAAACACCTTTTCAACTAGAGTGAATTCTTTAAATTTTTCCTGAGTACAATCAAAATAACAGATTGTTTTCCCTTAAGTAGCGTTCATATAGTAAACCTAAAGCTCCCACTATGAGCTAACTAGTAACTGTTTGTTGCCTGTTTCCTATGCAAAATCATGATAGGTTTAACTATCATTAAAGGAAAGTAAATAGAGGTATTCCCTTGAGCTGATATCAAGTTGAATAACACAGTACGTCCGTGACGCTGATCTGATAATAGAATCAAGTATTTCCATCAAGACATCATTTCACAAGAAATATAAAGATAACACTATTAACCACTTCGTAATTTTCTACTGGTCTGTAAGCGTTAACTTCAGATATTTATTATTGCTTCGAATTTGAATTTTGAATTATTCATTCTTATTTACTTAAATTTGATGACACAACGGGGAAATAGCGTACCTCTAGGTCTGTCATTCAATATTTTGAATGGCTTAAGTGGAATTGACAATATATTTCTGCCAGACAGAATTTATTACTTGCACAGAAAACAAAAATTCGTTCCAACGAAAATTTCATTTAATGATGAAAGTCTCGTCAATTATTCGAAATGTATTCTGCCATATGTGTTTATCGTTCAAATAATCTCTGATTATTTTAGACCATTTTTATTAGTTTTACAGTGTGTTGGATATATCTGTTGGTGTGTGTCGGTTTTAGTTGTCTACTTCATATGTAACACATCTGGAATATACAATCCTTTAGCATACAGAGAACCGAGGTGTCAAATATTATCAAGTTTACCATATTTGACACGCTTCGAGAATAACGAAAACAAAGATAAAGAGAATATTACCAATTCATATGTATTACTGTTTCTGTTTTTTTTCTTCTTATTTGCTGCTTCCGGTAATTTGGAACGTTTTCGATGCATAACTGTCAAAGATATTCAGCAAAAGATGAGAACAATAAATCATCAACATATGTTGCTTAGATGTTGATGAGCATAGGAAAGCAAGGAATATGGATAATAATTTCACTGTAGTTCCTGTTGCAGTTTTCAATGTGATGAGTCAGTAAGTGATTACGTAATGTAAGTAGATGTATTTATACACAGACATACATATAAATACACATACATACGCATTAATGTATACATATATAAGATTACGTAAGTAGGCATGTGCATTGATGCATTTATTTCTATATTTTAGTTTTCTGTCTCTAAAAATAACTATCGCCTCAAAACATATAGCGTTATCTTTCATAAAGTTAAGTAAGTTATCTGCCGTCTACTTAGAGCCGAAGATGCTAATACATAATTTACATTTGTTTTGATAAAGCCATTTCTCTCATTTTACATTTATAGTATATACGTGTGATAACTCGGTAAAGCAACTTCATTTTACACATGTCTCTTAGATTTCAGAAAGAGTGAATAGGATACTAATTCTCCATCTAATTATAAAATGTTGTTTGTCTCAACACTGCAAGAACTGGTGAGTTATATGGGGAGGAAAGTACATGACATAAGAACGAATACTATTAAGCGTTTGGTATTAGCAGAAATGTAGGGTGACCGCTCATATTACAATATTCTGGTTGCGCCCAAATATATATATATATAAACATAATTCTTATAACTGACCAGCATCAATCAGATATAATTTCTAGGTGCAGGCATAGGTTTGTGATTAAGAAGATGGCTTTGCAACCATGTGGTTTCTGGATCAGTTCCACAGCACGGCAACATGAGCAGGCGTTTTCTATTATAGTCCGGGCCCACCAATGCATTGCGAGTGAATTCGATAGATGGAATCTGTGTGGAAGACCATATATATATGTACATACACATACATATGCACACGCGCGCACACACACGCACACACACACAAGTATATATACATGCATATACATATATATATATATGTATATATATATATATATATATATATATATATATGTGTGTGTGTGTGTGTGTGTGTGTGTGTGTGTGTGTGTGCGTGTGTGCGGGTGGGGCTGTCTGTCCAACACTAGGCAAATTAACATCAAAAGAAATCGGTAGACGTTCTAGATTTTAAAATGGTTCTTGTGTCGATTTGATCAACTACATTCCTTAAAACAGTGATCCAGCATGGTAACAGTCCAGTGACTGAAACACAAAGATATATGCTGAAAGATTAAGGTATTTCACTTAAAGCTGTTCTGCAGAGCAAATGTCCCAGATTTATTGGAAGATACTGCAAATTTTCATGGATAAGATTTTTGTACCTATTAAGACATCTTAGTAGCATCCCGAACAAGATCAATGTAATGTTGTAGCCTACCCAGGAAAAATACCTTAAACATGTATTGTATCTAAAGTAACATAACTGAAAATTGCAGAAAATCGTTTTCTACTCAGATATGCGACTCAACTGTTGATACATCTAGGATACTAAAATGCCGATAAGCTTCATAAATCAACGGATTAATTTAAAATTATTGTGTCTCATGTTTTGTTCTCAATAAGGCACCACACGGTTCATAAAAGGTACTGTGAATCGTACCTGTGTATTGACTTGATTTATTTGCTTGTATATGACACATGGATCAAGCGAAAATATCATGTAAAAATTCTAGGGAATTTTAATCGGAAATGTTTCTGAAATATTCTACATGTAATTTGGTTCTTAATGATCCCATAGACAGATAATTTGAGGTGAGCTGAAACCTTAAGCTTTGAGATAATTGCATAGAACAACGTTCACGTGGAATCAGAAATTAGGCACAGAAAACTGACCAGAGATAATCGGAGTACATGAGGTATGATGAGTTTGTACGCGGATGTTGCCCGAGGGATTAATAAAGGTTGTGGCTTAAGGATTATTTAAATCTCCCATAAAATCATTTGTAGCGACATTAAGCGAGTAGCAAATGTATTTAATTGGTACTACTACAGAAAATGTACAATTAATTTTGGATAATTATACCTTAGCAATATTTAGTTTAAGGTAGCTGCAGAAGAACCGAACAATTTGTGAATCTGATTGATAAATTTTGCTCAAAATATTTGCGAATGAACTTGTCCTTTCAATGCTGGGCTCACATGTCGCAAAGTTACTAGTTTAAGTCAAAAGGTGACTACCATATGATTATAAAAACTGTTGTAGAATGCACAGCTCATGGCAGGAGATATCTGAATATGTTGGTGATTTAGAAGGACGCATTGCTATATGTCTCAATATACTTCTGCATACTAATGGGCAAATTTGCAGTTTGGTTTAGTAAGTATGTTAAAATAGACTTGAAAGCTTAGCGTGCTTAAAAGCAGCCACTGTTGAAGGCAAGATTCGAATAATTGCCAATGATAATTATACGTGTATGTGTGTGTGTGAGAGAGAGAGTGCGTGTGTATACGTATATATATATACATATACATATATATATATATATATATATATGTATACATATATACACACGTATGCACACACACACACACACACATATATATAAGAAACAAATGTAACGTTATTTGCATTTGTATCAATGTAACATTTCTCCGTTATTTTTTCGTTCTTGTTTTCGTACACATTCGTTGCTTTCTTCCAAGGAATCTAATGCTCTTAGCTTAGTTTAAAGCAATTTCGAGTATAACCAGCTGAAATTGCAAAGATAATCTGGAACTCAACCGAGGAAAGAAAACTCCTAGTTTCCTTGTATCGTCTGTCTAGATGTTTTGTTGTCCCTTATTTGCCTGGATGTTTCGAGTTGTTGTCCCATTTTTGTATTTTTTACACACACATGTATATATATATATATATATATATATATATATATATATATATATATATATATATATATATACATGTGTGTGTGTGTGTATGAAAACATGAGATTGGCAAGTGTTTTGGTGTTATTTATCACAATTACACATGTTTCATTTGTAAATAGGAATCACAAATTTGTACATGTAGAAAACAGGAGAGATATCTGCTATTCGATTCTTCAAACAGATAATCAAATCATGTATTATTACATATTATGTATATATACAAAGACTGCCCGAAAAATTTCAAAGACTGATTAAGATACTCTTATGGGGTGGCGATGAAACAAGACCTCTTACGCGAATTTTCCTGGGAGTTTGGTCTTGTTAGCCTTTAGTAACCGCTTCAGTAAGTTGATATGGTACTCTCAATTGACGGCGCGGCTCTTTTGAAGAAACTCAATAAGCTCAATGCGTTTTTCATTCTGCGTCAAATTTAATCCCTACAAATGAAACGACTTTTGCCTTTTTCGGAGCTGGTGAACACGATCAATGTCTTCCTCGGTGATGGTAGTTGCAGGTTATCCAAACTTTGGGCCATCTTCAAGACTGCCCACATTTGCACTGTTGATAAGTCTCAAGTGTCATCACCTAATGTAGCAACAATATTAACAAAACCCTTTTCCTGCAGGTACTTGATAGCACTATGATGGCAAATTTTGTCGATTTTTCAAGAGGAGTCGCTACTAGTTATATTTGAAGTCTTCTTTGAACAGACAAATGTCAATTAACCTCTTTTACTCTTTTTGCTCTTGTACTTGTTTCAGTCATTTGACTGTGGCCATGCTGGAGCACCGCCTTTTGTCGAGCAAATCGACCCCAGGACTTATTCTTTGTCAGCTTAGTACTTATTCTATCGGTCACTTTTGCCTAACCGCTAAGTTACGTGGACGTAAACACACGAGCATCGGTTGTCAAGCGATGTTGGGGGGACAAACACAGGCACATGCATACACACAGACACACACACACATATATATACATATATAAGGCGAGCTTCTTTCAGTTTCCGTCTACCAAATCCACTCGTAACGCTTTGGTCGCCTCGAGGTTATAGTAGAAAACACTTGACCAAGGTGCCATGCAGTGGGACTGAACCCGGAGCCATGTGGTTGGTAAGCAAGCTACTTACCACACAGCCACTCCTACGCCTGGAAAGAAACAATGCAGTAATTAATAAATATTGAAATGAATACATGCAAGATTTCACTTCTTTAGCATCACTCCTTCATAGTCATCTTATAAACTCCTCCGTCCACCACTGTATATATGGGTATTCATAGAACATGATTACCGCTTTAGTGAGATAAATACAGCCACCTTTTGGCTATATATTTACTTGTTGACCATTGTAGCTTCACTGCAACCGGGAAGGTTGATACCATTAAGGTTCAGTTGAAATTTCTGGATCACACTTGTAACCTCCATTGTTAACTTCTTCGATAGAGAAATGATATATGTGACATTCATTCACTCCTTTATAAAATGTTAGCAAGAGACTTCCGAAGTCGTTTGTATACTTCGAAATCAGAATGGCTCAACACAGTCGGTCCTGTAGGACCTAAACGACTTTGCTACAGCGATATTTTGCACGATGATACATGCATGTAAATACTTACCTATCCATATGATAATTAAACCTGACAACATAAATCTATATTTTCAGATGTATACAGTATCGTATTTTTATGAAATTAAAATCTATTTTCGTTCGAAAATTGTGCAAATTTACAGTTGGACGTTCCAAATTGTTTAATTCTGATAATAAGTATCATAATGGATTTTCGCAAAAATAAAATCGGTAAACCTATTAATAATTTACAATATCATTTTCTGCAATATAGAAACATAGTGGAATGAAGAACGACGTAAAAGATTTTGGAAATCTAATTTGCAGCTTTGCCCTGGAGCAAAATTCATTGTAGCTGTGTAATTAACTAGATACATACAAGCTCACTTACATTGCTTTAATAATGAATATCCTTGCGGACTTGAATAATTATCTATACCAGCTAGGATTCAGTTATATATGCGCATGCATTATATTATGTTGGTATACTTGTCAAGAAAGTATTTGGCATTTCAATGTATGCGGCATTATCAAAAGTTACTACGAGAAATAATATTTTGTTAAATGTAAATATATAAGAATGTGAATTATAGGTAACTGATTACTCGGTAGGTTCGAAATACGTATTTTTCTGTTAAAATTGTCAAGGACATTGAGCTGTATTGGTAGATACCACAGCCTATCTTCGTTTTAAATGAGTAACAACAATGACCTTAAGACTATAATCTGAGCAATAATATGCAAGCTTAAGGTATGCTTTCAAAACTATACAGAACTGAATTCTATACGTAATCAAGGGAGAACAACATTCATGCCTCCAATATTCTTATCAATGCATTTGAACAAATAAGACATATGATAGAGAATTCTTTATGGATTAAGAATTGATATAAAACAGGAATAATGACAATTATTTATATGACAAACATAAATATGAAAACTATCATGTATGAATGCGTGGGTTTAACATGTCTAACTTGTGGCTGGTTGCGGCATTAGATACGCATATATGTGTTTGTATTTTTATGTACGTATGTATGTATGTATGTATGTATTATGTATGTATGTATGTATGTATGTATGTATGTATGAGGTTCGAAAAGAAAAATTATGTCGGTTCCAGCGAAGGCAGTTTTAAAAGCTGTTGTACAAAACACCAGTTTTCTTTCCGACACATTTATAAAAATAAACTCATTAAGTTGCCTCGCCACATATTGGATCTGAAAGCCAACAGCACATCACATAAAATAAAGTGGAAAATCGTCGAGAAATCTACGCCACACATAAATCGATCAAAGAGATACAAGTTATGTGTAGCTGAAAGATAACACATTCTCTTTAGATCCAAGAAATCCTCAACACTACTTAATTGCTGATGGACAATTTTCTTTTGCCGAACTGGAGGTCACCACCCTCACCGGACTAAGTAGCTATCGCAGGGACTTTGACCTCCTCTCCGTTATATTATTCAACATCAGATAGATTTCATTATGATTTCTACAGACTAAAGGAACACAAATCTTGGTTTTCTTGCATTTCTTTTCTTTCTTCTCGTTCCCCTTTAAGCATCAAGCTTTTCGTTTCTCTTCTCGTCTATATTTCCCATGTATTCTCATATACCAACGTCCTTGTTTTCAAATAGTAATAACGGTATATACTCAGCCCGAAGGACTGCTTGGAGACATTTATCCTGTTTTATACGTCTGCCAGGTTTTTCTATCTCTACGGTATGAAATTATTAGTAGATTTTTAAAAATTCTTTCTATATCAATTTATATATATCTATGAATAATAGTGTATAAACAATTAATGTATTTATACATGAAAGTGGTAACCTTTGACAGGACACCTTACATGCTTGAACGGACAGTTAAAGCCCAAGCCACGAATAAGAGCAATGTCAAAAGGAATGAAAATAAAAAAAATGTTTTTGTAGTTACTCTCAGACTCGAGTTTCTACAGCAATGAGCAAAATAAATTAATTTGCCATCCGTTCTTCTTCAGTGAGGGCGCTAAAATTAATGCATATTTATGCAGCGAATAGTACTGAAAACGCACGTGCTACATACTTATACATTATAATATCAAATCTGATATGTAGCATTTGGTGAATAAGGGAGTTTGATTTCGCTGCCCTCATTTGCGCCTCCTGCCACGAGGTAGATTCATCTGGGACTCTTGACAGGAAGCGATCCAGTTTTGAACTGAAAACACCTACATCCTCTTTCAGGCTCTTTGGGAGAATATTAAAAATCTGTGGGCCCCTGTAACCTAGGCTTCAAACTTGCCCGTGTGGTTTGGAGCATCTGGTTGGCGATATATATTGCATATGACTATATTGTGTTGTCGTATGTATACAATTAGAGCGTCACATATTGAATTTGAGTATGACAGCTGGACCTGGAGTGTGAGTTCCTCACAGATGTATATAGCAACTCCACCATGGCTCCTTTCCCTTCTGTCTGTTCGCAGTATGGTATATTTTGGTGCGTGTAGTCCTGCATCCTCTATATCAGGCCTCAGATAAGTTTCCACGAGTGCTACGGAAAGAGCTTGATTGCATACAGCAAGGTCCCTCAGGAAAAAGATATTGTTTTTGCTGATGTATATGCAACAGGCCTTCAACATTTTGTAAAAATATTGGTATGACGACTGTGCTGGCATTAGGTGAGGCCATCCCATTTCTTTTGATTGTGGTCTCTTGCGAAGTGGTGGGCAAGGTTCCGTGTTTGCGTCTGATGTAGGCAGGTCACTTGCTGCACAGTCGTTTGGGTTATGATAAAAAATACTCTTTCTCAGCTGCTGCCATTTGCAAAGTATCTGAAGAGCACACTGCATCTGCATACTTTCTCTCTGGAGATGATTGGTGCCTTTCCTCTGGGAAGTATTTCCCTTTAAGGTCCCTGCCGTTTTGGTGGGGTGTCGGGTAAGCAAACAGGCAGTTTGTACCGTTTTCCCCATGCCAACATTTGCCTTGCAAGTAAAATCTGCACGTCCCCGTCTTCACTCTAAATTTTTTCTCCCCTCTTGATTTTCGGATTCCATTGGAGCCTCTAGATTTGTTTTTTTATTTGTTCTTTGTTTGGTTGTTTGGGGTTAAGGTTTTAGTTTTCGTCGTTTATTCATTTCCTTTTCCTTCCTCTCTTTTTCTTTTTCTTATGTTTTTGCTTGTGGTTTTTCCTTCCTTTACTAGTGGTAGCTCATGCATTCCTCTGGTTGTTCATAGGGGTGAGGGCTCCATTCTTTTGTGGGACCACTGGATCTGAGGGACATCTGGTTGTTGCTTCATCTTCCCTATTCTTATCATCTTTGCCACTGTTGTTTTTCCATGATGACATCAAGAGTGTCAATGTGTGATCTAATAAGGGCATAGAATCGGATATATATATATATATATATATGTGTGTGTGTGTGTGTGTGTGTGTGTGTGTGTGTGTGTGTGTATGTGTGTGTACATGTGGAGGCGCAATGGCCCAGTGGTTAGGGCAGCGGACTCGCGGTCGTGGGATCGCGTTTTCGATTCCCAGACCGGGCGTTGTGAGTGTTTATTGAGCGAAAACACCTAAAGCTCCACGAGGCTCCGGCAGGGATATGTGGTGATCCCTGCTGTACTCTTTCACCACAACTTTCTCTCACTCTTACTTCCTGTTTCTGTTGTACCTGTATTTCAAAGGGCCGGCCTTGTCACTCTCTGTGTCACGTTGAATATCCCCGAGAACTACGTTAAGGGTACACGTGTCTGTGGAGTGCTCAGCCACTTACACGTTAATTTCACGAGCAGGCTGTTCCGTTGATCGGATCAACCGGAACCCTCGTCGTCGTAACCGACGGAGTGCTTCCAGTGTGTACACACACACACACAAATATATATATATATATATATATATTATATATATATATATATATATATAATATATATATATATGTATATATGTATATATACATGTATGTATGTATTTCTACTATATATGTGTATGTGTGCCTCTGTGTGTGTGTACGTGTATTTGTGTGTACGTGTGTGTGTGTGCGTGTGTGTGCGTGCATACATAGATTCTTATACTTTTTTTCTCTCTTTGTCTCTTATGGAAAGTCGGCAGTTGTTCAAGTTTTCTGATGCAACTGTACCCATGTTTGTCAGAAAAAGTCCTAATTAGATGCAATGTCTAACAAGAAGAGATAGGCTGTCGGATTTCGGTATTCTGTTTTATAGTAGGACAGATTTGGCATTGGCATTGATTTCTTAAAATGCTGAATTAAATTAGTTTGTCGTGGTTTGTCGTGGTTTTCGATATTTCTGCAGGTGTGGAATTTTCTAGTTAATGAGACCTGAGTATGGTAAATAACGAAGAATAGAAGTGTGTTATAAATATAAAAATGTGCTTAATTAATTGTAGCGGTAAGTAGGGCATTTATGCAGAGAGGTAAGAATAGACGAGCGATAGTCATGACAATGTTAACTCGGACTGAGTTACGGAGCTATGAGGAAATAGTTGCTATGACATGCTGCTTCTAATAATTAGCACAAAATTTACGACTTGTCCAGACGATGGTGTGACTCGATAGGTTACGATAGGTTGATAGTCTCGCGCAGACCAAATGGATTTGTGAATGGATTTGATAGATGGAAACTGAAAGAAGCCAGTCGTATACACACACACACATGGCGTAGGAGTGGCTGTGTGGTAAGTAGCTTGGTTACTGGTTGCTTCTGCACATATGCAAGTCAGTGTTGTGTGTGACACCGAAGATGTAAGACGTGTTTTTGAAAGCCGTCTTAAATTGAAGACTTTTGAATACTCAGCCGTAAGGTAAGAATCTTGGGGGTCTAGTTGGGACCTGTTGTATGTTGCAAATTATTTTTACAAGCAACAAGTCCTCACTAGGCTCTAGTATGCCGGAGGCTGAGTAAAAATACTATTCACTTAATTGTGAAAATTATTGGTTTGGTAGGCGTATCCTGCCAAACTTTTGTTTGAAAATAGTGTTGTTCCTGTTAAGGAGTACCTAGAAGAAATTTGGAATGGTTTTTTAAACTGTTTTACAGTTATGTTAAATTTTGGCCGTAACGGTGAATTGAGAATGTTTTTGAAAATTCTTCTTGTGAATTCTAGTGGGCGTATCTCGCCAGAAAAATATAAGAATAAGCCATTTGGATTACCCTTTTGGATTACCTTTTGGATTACCTTTTTGGAGTATTATACAAAGGATTCCCTGTCTTTTACTTTCCCCTTCTCCTATTTTTCTTTCTTTCTAAATTTTGGTTCACTCTTTTCATAATTTAATTTCAGTTTCCTCCCCTCCTCTTTTATTTTGTTTTATTTTTATTCGATTTAATTTTTTGGCAGACTGTCTTCTGAACTACTTTTGAACTGTTTTTTGACATGGTAGAGAAGGAACTTAAAAAACAAAAACTCTGTCTTAGAGTGGGAAATTAACCCGCCTAAGCAATGGTTAAAAGATATGGAGGAGAAGACGGTCGTACTTAGAACGTATTCTAAAGTTCTTAATTCCATCACCGTCTTCCCAAAACAAGTCATAAAAAATGAACTTAAAGAACATTTGTCCTCTGTAAAATATATATCACGTGGGGTCAAACATGCAACTGTATGGTTGCTGTTTGACAACGGGGAAAAGTTTGCGAGTCAGCCTTTAGAAGGCAAGGAAATTTTGTTTCTCCCGTCATATTGTGGAAGAAAATTAATTCGAGCCTGGGTATGTGGGCTCCACCCGGGCACCGAAGCGGATTGGATTGAAGATACCATTCGACGGGGAGTGGGGGATGGCGGGCCCAGGCTCTTAAATGTAAGGGTATTGCCGGCGGTCGATTGGAAAGGGTCAAAAGCGAGTTTGACCCTGTGGACCCCATCGGCCGCAACAGAACTGGTTTTTCCAGATTTCTTGAAAATGGCTGGCTGCAGGTATCCGGTGATACTTGAGGGACGTCCCCCAAAGTGTCACTCGTGCCTGCAGCCAGGCCACATTAAAAGGAACTGCCTCCAGGACTATGGTAAGGTCCTGGAACAGTCAACAGATGCCACCTCTCCTACCCGGTCAAAGGGAGAGGTGGATGTGGTCGAGGAGGCTTCAGCCTCCTCAACTCTAAAAGGATCAAAAAGGAAGAAGGCGGGCAACAATAGTTGCCCGCCGAAGGAACCTAAGGTTTCGGGAGGCGAGGAAGAATCTCCGGACAAAGCGGAAGAGCTCCACTCTCCCGAAGCCAGGAAGAAAAAAAAAGAAAGAAGAAGAACGGGTCATCTCAGCAGGGAGATGATGTGCCGACTGCATGCCCCGAAGTTGTGCCACCCACGGTGAGAGAAACCACCCCCACCCTTAAAGATGATCAATTGATTATCTTTTTCTACAAGGGTGGGGAGGTGGAAAAAATAGTTAAAAAAACATAAAGAAACAGTAGATATGCCCTTCACACGAGATCCCGAATGGCCTCCGCAGATAGCGGTGGAGGTCATAAGGTTTCCCTTGTGGGAAAGGCTTAAAGGATTTGGAGAGGAGTGTCGCATATGGCCGAGTAGCCCCTACATGACTTACATGTCCTACATGAGTGAGGCATGGGAAATGGCGGGATACAGGAACTCAAGCGGCACTGAAGATAATGATGAATATATCAATGGATATATCAAAGAGTAGGAGGTGAAAGACCCTCGTTACAGAGTTTGAAACCTCACCTTATTGGACTATTTTGTAGTGGTTTATAACCTCAATTTTGTGTTTTAAGAAAGAAAAAATAAAATATGTTAAGTAAGAGGTTTTAGTGCCTCCTTGTAAAAGGTTTGAAACCTTATATTGACTTAAAAAAAAGGGAAATATGTTTTCGAGAAAAATCCAATCGGTTGGTGTTGGGTTTCGTCTCTCATCTATTCATTATAATTGATTTCATTCATTAATGTGTTTGTCCAGCCCGTAAAGCTCTTTGTACTGTCTATATGACAAATTTATGACATAAAGTAGCTTGCTTACTAGCCACATGGTTCCGGTTTCAGTCCCACTGCGTGGCACCTTAGGTAAGTGCCTTCTACTTATAGCCTCGGTCGACTAAAGGCGGTGCTTCAGCATGGCCACAGTCAAATGACTGAAACAAGTATAAGAGTAAAAGAGTAAAAGAATATATACACACATATATATATCTGTGTGTGCATGTGTATGTGTGTGGGTGTGTATGCGTGTGTGTCTCTGTGTCTCTGTTTGTCTCAACCTCCACTGATTGACAATCTGCGTTGGTTTGTTTACGTCTATGTGACTTAGCGATAGAATAAGTTCCAGACTTTAAAAAAAATAACAACAAAAGAAATGAGTTCGATTCTTTCGACTAAGAATTCTTCAAGGCGATGCTTCAGCATGGCCGCATTCTAATGACTGTAAAAAAAACTATAAAATATGAGATACACGATATAAAGGATTTTAATTGAATTTTATGCCTAACCGAAGACAAATGGAAAGTCTTTTGATGTGTGGACTGGATAACATTGAGGATCGAAAGAGGAGATTTGCGTTTATGTCCTTTAAATTTGGGGCTGGGAGATAGTAATGGATGCGCAAATGTTATTGTGCATATATCTTAGAGCAATATTTATAATATCCGGAAACAAATATTCTTGTTGCATTATGTACTCCGTTGACGAGTGAAAATAAGTGGGAGAGAATGGAACCAGCACGTGGAGTAGTAGTAGTAGTAGTAGTAGTAGTAGTAGTAGTAGAAGAAGAAGAAGAAGAAGAAGAAGAAGAAGAAGAAGAAGAAGAAGAAGAAGAAGAAGAAGAAGAAGAAGAAGAAGAAGAAGAAGAAGAAGAAGAAGAAGAAGAAGAAGAAGAAGAAGAAGAAGAAGAAGAAGAAGAAGAAGAAGAAGAAGAAGAAGAAGAAGAAGAAGAAACAGCAAATTTATTTTAGACCTTAGGAATCGTCTTTCCGATTACCGAGTTTCCATGGCGTATAAGTGAACTAGATCCCTACACACCCTCTGATTGGGACGCCAGTCCGTAGCGAGGTTACTCATTTACAACTGGATTGGATTTGATATCATGAAACGAAACGCACCCCTCTTTCCAGAAACCACCACAACCATGATATTGACGACTTTACGACTGCGAGTACAATAGCCTGCCACTAGGCCCCGCAGCCATCATTTATAGCTCTCGTAAAACTTATCTAAATTGCAAAAGAGGTTGCTGTTGATCGTAGGATGGTAGATGTAGAGGAAAAGGATTTTTAGTAGGGTTTCGAGAAGTTTGAAGTTCTAGAGAGAAAGAATCAGTAGAAGTGTATAATGCTTAGTTTTTAGAATATAGTTAAATATAAAAAAGAGAGGGATTCAACTAGAGCTCTCTCCGTACACAACTTGTTACTCTTCATAGATAATGCTTGGGTACTTTGGTGCGAATGTAGTCGCAGTAGTGGGTAGGAGGCAGGTTGGAAATAGAGTATTAGGGAGAGATGAGAAACAGTAGCACAATGTGCCGTTATAAAAAAATATAAAAGAACTGATTATTCTTAGGTACTGAAGAGTCCCCACCCCCATCACAGCTCAACAAGCAGTAATAACAGTAAGACTTTATTGGAAGAGTTGATACCTTCGGATGATCCATTCTCCCACCCCTGCTACAAATAGGGAGTTTTGTGATCCTAAAGACTAATGAATAGACTAACAAGATCAACATGACTAACGTGACTATACATAACTATGCATGACTACTAACGTAGCCAACATGATTATTCATGATTAACGTGGCTAACATGACTATTTATGAATAACATGACTAACATAACTAGAGTTAGTAGCCGGGAGAATTTTGACAGCTACCTTACATATATAACAATCATATGATGAACTAGTTGATTAGGTTACTGACGTGTTAGGGATTAGGTGGGAAAGTATTGAAAGATAAAGAAAGAAACGTTATATTGTTCTTCTTTTAAAGGAATAATGAAGCTATACGCAAATATCATATAGCAACGAAGTATGAAAGATAAACATCCCCATGCAACAATGTAAACTAAATAACACCGGTCTCTCTTGCAATTTCCTACGGCTATCGGTGTTTGATATCCAAAAAGGAAAAATATTAAATCTTGATCGAGAACGTTACGCAGTCGTGACTTGCTGAGTGAATAAGAACAATGTATTGTGTGCGAGGAATAAACATTTTCTCCATTTTAGTCGTTGAATAAGTTACTACAGAAAGGTTATTTGATAATATACTTTCGACGGTAATATTTTCTGATTCATGGAAACTTTATAGATGTGTCCGTCACTAAAAGAACTCGTAATATAGAAGCGGTCTTCTTTTGCGTCGTATTGTGTTTTATTATGCTATGAACATTGTGGATTCAACACGACACAGTAAATATTTATATTTTGGATATTTTACAATTATTTCAAGCACTATGAGATGTTTGGTGGCTACAACACATTCATTTTAGACATTCAGAGTGCAGCAGAACTTATTTACAAGCAAATACAGAAAAGAAGCGCCATATTTGTAGCGTGAGTGCTGGTATATATCTAAGCCTTTTTGATTGATGCGTGGAAAATTAACTTTAGGTTGATCCCATTCGTTATGAATTTTTTTATTCTTTATTTATCTTATCGCGGGTGTATTAAATTGTAATTCTGTCGTTGTAAAAAGATTTAACAGCAGTGGCATCGTACTTAGCGTTTCTTCTATATCTATTTTTGTTGTTGTTGTTTAGATTTAGTTGTTGGTAGTTTCAAGTGAACAACATAAGAAACCAGATGTTAAGAAAATGACCCTGTCTAACATATTTACCTTCAACCTGTTTGCTGATAAAAATCGAGGGCAGACATAGAACTACACTAAGTAATACCCCATTCATGCTTTACCAGTGTTGTAGACATTATCTTAGACGCCCGTGTATTGATACGATTTAACATCCAATTACCGAATTTGTAGGGGGAAATGGTTTATATCAGAGAAAACAGCAAGAGAGATAAATGCATCACACATGAACGGGATACAAGGTTACAAAACCTTTATTAAAGAAGCTCGACATATTGCTACTCTGTTGCTATACTTTCTAATTATTCTGTTTAGATTAACTTATTTTATTTTAACTTGTGGTATTTTATTGCTTGATACTATATAACCTAATTGCCCACTGCAATTAAATTGTGATTTTTATCGATATGTTTTTGCTATTGATCTTTCATAACCGCTTACAGATATAATCGAAATTTTAGAAAATTTTAAAATATATTTTGGATATATATATATATTTTCAATAATTTTCTATCTTATTAATTGTATCACACTAATAGTATTTAAGATGAAAGTACGTTAAAACAACACAGAAAAGTTAATTAAATGAAAAAGAAGAACTTCAAAGTATACATATCATTTTATTAGTGCTTAATATACATGACTTGATAAAATCGGATAGAAACCTATGAAAATGGCTCCATATAACTCAGCATCAAACAAAATTGCTAAAAGCATATTCACCAAGTAAAGGTTCTATTAATGTATATTTGATCTGCATGCTTTTAAGTTAACGGACAATCCTTCATTTAGGAAGAATTCTTGCTTTACGAAGCCTTCTCAGTCGCTAATATGTCTCGAAGCCCATTTCTAGCAAACACATGCTTTCCTGTTTCCGCTTCTTTATTCTTAAATATTATTAATTCTGGCCACCCGTAGTATGCATCAATAAGTATTATGAAACTTCCATTATTCTTGACGTAAGCATGATTCATGTGCACATGTTTCCATGCTTTAATTTCTGAGGCCATGCGTGCACTGCGTGTGTGCCGTTCCACATCTTCATATTCATAACTATACAATCTTACAGATTCACAGTAACTTGGTCATCATGCTTATAACTTCAACCGATTCCTCGTTGGCGTTGAGCCACAATGAACAGCATCATGCGCACAGCTTTTATCATTAATGTTCTTAAACAGGTTGATGGAACAATTAAATTCTTCGTTACATCATTTTCAACTGTTAACTTATATTTCAATGACTTCAGCAATAATTTCTCCATGAGAACAATGGCTCCAAATGTTAATAGAAATCTCCTTTAATGCATAGGTTACAACATGATTAGAAATTCCCACTCTTTACATGTATGTTTAAATGTATTTATCACAGTAACATCTCGTGCTCTTGTACGCATTTCGATATAATGACGCAATCTCTTAAAATCTAATTTAACAAAATAACTCAGAGCTCAAGAAGAACGTAATAGCAATCAGAAACTTGATGTTTTAATTTACTCCCACATTTTATAATCACAATATATATATATATCCTCAGAACCCCACCCGTCTTTTACCTAAATACTAAAGGAGACGTGTGTTTATTTATAATCTGTACATCGCGAAGATATTAAAAAAGTCATTCAAGAATGAATTTTCTTAGCTTTACTATGACTAGACGTGTTAGTAATGGAGTTGTCTCAGAATGACATAACATTGTATAAACTTTGAGAATAATGTTATGCTTTAAACATCGAAACCAACCAAATTGTCTTAGAAACTCAATCTTATGAATAAGTGCATACAATGAATATTCACCTCAAAGTAAACCGTAAAGGAACGAGATGATGAGTGTATATATATATATACTCTCTTTTATCTTTTAATCTTTTACTTGTTTCAGTCATTTGACTGCGGCCATGCTGGAGCACCGCCTTTAGTCGAGCAAGTCGACCCCGGGACTTATTCTTTGTAAGCCCAGTACTTATTATATCGGTCTCTTTTGCCGAACCGCTAAGTGACGGGGACGTAAACACACCAGCATCGGTTGTCAAATAATTCTAGGGGGACAAACACAGACACACAAACATATACACACACACTTATATATACACATATATACGACAGGCTTCTTTCAGTTTCCGTCTACCAAATCCACTCACAAGTCATTGGTCGGCCCGGGGCTATAGCAGAAGACACTTGCCCAAGATGCCACGCAGTGGGACTGAACCCGGAATCATGTGGTTGGTTAGCAAGCTACTTACCACACAGCCACTCCTGCGCCTATATATATATATATATATTCTAAAAGCTCGTCAACAAATTATTGAGACGATAGTGCGCAGCTGTATGGACGCTGACAACTTGGCACGGCTGAATGGACAACGAACATGTTTTGGTGACAGTGCGTTTTGGCGCTGGAGCCAAGCACGAACATGCGTACGAGCGCACACACAGTCACGTATATATGAGCACGCGCTGAAATATATAGACACAGAGTAAGAGAGAGAGAGAGAGATAGAGAGAGAGAGAGTGAGAGAGAAAGAGAGAGAGAGAGAGAGAATGAAAAAATATCAAAACTTTTGATCTTAAATGAGTCCGCATCGATGCAGCAACGCCAAGAGAACGGCGCCGAACGGCTGTACCAAAATGTCTCGTATCCGATTTACTTTATATTCAGCTACAACGACACTACACTACTGTCAGGTTTTATTCATGATCTTCCGAAATCCAATAAGTGCTCTACCAAATGGTTTTAAGTTGAGATCACACATTTGGGTTTTTCAAATCAATCCAGGGATTTGGGGGTAATTCAAATACTTGACTACCAGTGTATCGTTGTAGTATTGTAGGGCAATTGCATATATACTTGTAGAATTTTTATTCTTAATTTCTTCCATTTCCTTAACCAAAGTGGTTTTTCTTTCACATTAAAAAATAAGTTTTACCATATGCAAGATAGTGCATGCTTATATCTATAAAAGCGAAATTTCGAATCAGATTTATAATTCTTTCTATCAAAACATGACACAATCATATCATGAAGATCACCATTACTTTCTGTTGTTTTTATATTCTTTGGATTGGAGTTACATGAAGCTTAGATATCATTTCAAGCTTTTGAATGAATGTACGGTACGCATTAAGTTTTCGGTGATCTGATTGAATATATATTATAATACTTACTTTCATTTGATGCTCTGATCATTTCACATTATCTATAGGATTCATTTAAGTCATGCATTTACACTATTCTATGGAGTTCCAATCTATTTATAAAAAAAAAATTCCTTAAAAAGAACTCAATCACGTATTCTCTGAATTGATTCAATCATATTTTCGATGTGATAAAAATTTGACAATATCCGAATTTCCTAATTTCTTTTTCATGAAGCCTTGACAACATTATTACACACCAATTTCTTCAAGTTCCTGGCTTTTCGATCGTACAGAAATATTTGGTATCACTATCACACGTTTTCTGATTGAAACAAGTCTATTATTTGCTTTAAGTCATTCGGTGTCCAAAAGTTCATCCGTATTTTCAGTGGCAGCACAATATTAACAGCCAAGCCTCTGTCATCGTGCGGACGTCTGTTGCTATTTACAGTCGGCACCATTGTTTTGTGCTATAATTATGTGGCTGCACGGCATCTTATACTCTCAGAAAAGAAAAAAAAAATTTCTTTATTGGACTACCAACCCTTTGACATTGAATTATAGTGATCTGCTTTAAGTAGAATCAACAAATGAGTAAAATTCCTGCAATGCTACCAACATTAATATGATAACGATATTACAATTAATTATTTTACAACAGCAATTTTGCTTATGAAAAAGCATCAACACACGAAAACATGTTGGACAGCTGCAAAAGGAAGACATTCAAAGAGTAAATCTCATTTTACTAGCACCTAATGAATTTTATTGCGAGAGTTAAAAGCAATGAACAAGTATAGCGTCTTCGGTGCGATATTTATAAACTATTTATGCTGATTTTTTTCCGGCTCCGGTACATGGCCGTATATTTATTGATGTCGGGGTTATTCCATTACAAATATACAAGTACGTTTGATTTATAATCCATAAATTGATCGAATTTTTCAGATGGCCTAGACGTATTTTCCCATTAAAAAGGCTGATAGAACCAATAGAACTTGTAGATTATAACGATTGACACATCTGTCGTTTAATATATTTTCATATTCCTATATGCATATACATACATACATATATATATATATGTGTGTGTGTGTCTGTGTACATACACACATACATGTGTATGCATGTATGTATGTATGCATATATATATATATATATATATATATATATATATATATTTGCTTTATATATATGTATATATGTAAGTATATATATATATATATATGTATATATATGTATGTATATATATGTATGTATAATATATATATGTATATATATATATATATATATATATATATATCAAATATATAGACATATATATACACATATGCATACATACACCCAGACACGCACACACACACATATATATATATATGTACGTATACATATACAGGCGGCGGACAGACATACACGCACACACACACATACACACGCACACAGATATATATATATATATATATATATATATATATATATATATATATATATATATTTGTGTGTATTTGTATACTAACACATTCATACAGATTTACATAAAGAAATTTAAAAAAAAAGATATATAGGTATTGAACTGATGCCAATTCCAGGAATGTGTCGCAAATGAAATAAAAGACTAAATTTCCCACGATGCAACCGTGTTAATAATGATTTCTGAAGTGATTTACAAATAGGAAAAATAAAAAAAAATGTGTAGGTGAAATATCTTTTCGATTCAATTTCTCTAGATATTTGACTATTATTTTGTAGTTTTTAGGAAGACAAAAGTCAATAGGAACTCCAGCGAGCGGCGATCGAGCCGCAGTTTTCGCATGTAATGAATGGAGGTTTATATTTTTCCATGCTCTAGCGATCCAAATATATTTTGAGAGTACAGTAATAATTGTTTATACTAGGAGCACGTATCCTCAAACTTTAAGGGATGAAGTAAGTCGATCGCATTGCCTCCAGTACTTGGATGATGCATATTTATGTTTTATCATGTCCAAAAGGATGACACGCAGTGTCAATCTCGGCGGAATTTGAACTCAGAACATAAAAACGGACATAAAAACGAACATAAAAACGGACGAATTAACGCGGCGCATTGCGTCCGGCAAGCTATTGATTCTGCTAGCTGAATGACTTTGAGCATTTTAGTAGGCGTTGATGCTTTTGAAATTCTTGTTTTTTTTTCCTAGGTAATCTCTGATTAAAATTTCCAGTTATTTTAAGTGCATGAAACCCAGACGTCCATTTCCTAAAGAACTCGGAAGGTCGGGCTCCCAACCTGGCCTAATCGGAGTGAAATTTCGTTCCCTTGAGATGCTTCTTCAGTTATAGAAAGACATGATAGTCAGAGGAGGCCAAGTCAGGAGATTAATGTAGATAGTCTACCAATTCCATGACATGATCGCGTATTTTTCGTGGAGTTTCATGTACTGTGTGTGTTGGAGCATTTTTCTCCAAAAACAGGAACCCATGACTCATATTTCCACGGCGTTTCTACTTTAAAGCTGCATGTAGTTCGTCCTATAGATATATTTTGCGTTGATGGTGCGGCACTTTCGCAGGCATTTTATGAGGAGTACTCCGTCTTTGTTCCAGAACACTGAAGCCAGAATGTTTTCTGCTGACTTCTGGGTCCGAAACTTCCTGGGACATGGCGACTGCTATGGTGCCACTCTATTGATTGCTGCATGATCTGGGAATCATAATTATGAAGTTAAGCTTCATCCAATGTGACTAGACGAACCCTAAAATCAGCATCTGACGCTGCAACCCAGTCCAAAGTCGCCTTTGATGCCCTCACTCTGATGCGCTTCTGGTCTGCGTTCAAACATTTTGGATCCCATTTTACAGAAGGCTTTTCCACATCCAGAATGTTACGTGTCATGTAGCCAACTCTTTTGCGGAAAATCCCAAGAGCCTCAGCTATAATTCTAGCTGAAATCCGGCGGTACTTTAAAATTATGACATGCACAACGTCGGCTTTGTTCTCTGAGGTCGCAGAAGTTGGCTGTTTTGATCGGGGTTCATCTGTGACCTCAAAATGACCAGTTCGAAACCTTGACAGGCAGATTTTCCCTGTGAAGTAAGATGAGTAGCTATTCCTTCACTAATTCCTTACTCTCTCCGCGTATTCCCTCAGCTCCTTTGCCTTGCAAAAAGAGGAATTTCGTGACCACCCCTGTTTCAAATTTATCCGAAATCCACTGTAGGAGCTACTGTCATGCGTTAAATCTGCAAAAGAGGGCAAGATGTATTCTAAAAATCATGATTGTTTGCATATTTTCTCCTAAACAGTTGTCATACCTCCTACCACAAGGTAACAGCTCTACCTGTTAGCGATACCCTTAAAGGCAGGTTCTTTTTAGCACCCTCTTGTATGCAGACTAAGTTACCATCTTCTCAAGCTATACCGTTCTATCTTAAAAAATGAAGGAGCTATTAAAATAATATAGTCCATATATCTTGTCTTAAGATAATATGGGACGGACATGGTTGGAACACTCCAAGCGAATATTTACTTGATTAGGGATAACCTAGTCGAGAAAAAAAACAATGTATACCTGTACCTAAATGGGACACTACACGTTTACATATATAGAGACAAACATAGGTGGCAGTTTGTGCGTTGTGAGGAAAAACACAGCCTAGTCCTCCCCAACAGTCATTTTTCCTTACCTGTACATCCATCCATCCATCCATACATACATACATACATAAATACATACATACATACATACATACATACATACATGCATACATATGATGAGGGAGCGTCACTCTGGTTTTTAAAACCGCAAATATAACGCAAGCTTCACTGAGGCTTCTCGTGAAGTGGAGTTGAAACCAGCGTTGGTACAGAAACAATTGTATCTGATCGCTAAAAATGTGTTTAAGTCTTCCTTTATCTTTTTATTCGGATTATATATGTATGTATGTACGTATGTATGTATGTATGAATGTATATATATCTATACCTATATCTATAGCTATATCTATCTATCTATCTATCTATCTATCTATCTATCTATCTATCTATCTATCTATCTATCTATCTCTATCTATCTATCTATCTATCTATCTATCTATATCTATCTATCTATCTATCTATATATATATATATATATATATATATATATATATATTGCAAGAAGAAAATGGAGGGAATCCAGACGTAGTATTCATCAGCTGTTAGACATTATATTATGTCTATTTATTTATTTTAAACAGTTCAAATAATACATAAATACACATGTAAATTACTAGTAATTTCTAGACTAGAAAAAAGAAGAGCAGTTTCTTACAGCTGTTTCTGTCAAGAGGTCAGAGTACCCCACATGTTATGTGGCAGGCATACCCAAGTACCTTAATTTTATCTTCAGATTACTACAGTACACTGTATGAAACTGCTCTTCTTTCTTTATTCTACAAATTACTGATACTTTACACATGTATTTATATATAATCTGAACTGTTTAAAATTTATAAATAGACATAATACAATGTCTAATAGCTGATGGATAGTACCTCTGGATTCCCTCTATTTTCTTCTTGGCATATAAATTAAGGGTAAATTAAGGATAAAAACACTTATTACCCTCGCCTAATTATTATATTCAAATATGTAATTGCACACAATAACCAACACTTGTGTATTAAATAGGTATTCTACCAGCAGTATATTCGATAGATACTATTCCTTAGTTGGTTGGATTCACAACCTCTAACTTTCTTTGAACTATATATATATATAAATGTATGCATGTATGTATAGATAGACAGGCTCAGAGATAGATAGATGATTTATTTATATCTATATGTGTGTATTAAGCGTAATTGGAGCAACTTCATTTCAGTTATGCTCCATAACCTTCTTGGAATCGATCAAAAAACATCCTATGTTTCTTTCCCTCTCCCTTCCTCTTTTCTTCTCTCTTTGTTTATGAATTTAGAATTTAATATTTGTGAAATATGATTCTGGGATCTACTAATCTTGTTTCGTTAAGCTGATACGTAATCAAATTGTTTCCTTTTTAAAATTACATAAAAGTTCAAAGTCTATGGAGTGGTATAAGATAATGAAGCAACTACTGCGTGAAATTACGTTGCTTGGAGGTGTTCATCATGCAATCTTAGAGATGGCTTACAGAGTAGCTTTAACTATTGAGAGTACAATGACAGAAACAATTATTTGCTGAAATCATGAAACGCGATATAAGAAGTAAGCTGACATTTAATGCTACATATATGTGTAAATGATTGAAACATTATCGTATTATAACACAGGAGAACACTAATTAATGCTTGGAAACGTTACAAGAAATATTTTCGAGGAAGGTGCTTTTCCTATGACTTTTGCAGGTCATTTAATTCCTGGGTCAACAATTATAAGTAGATGTTTTCTGGCCTCAATGATAAAGATACTCCAGTTTCTGTGTTAGGTAAATTTTGTTAGGTTAAGGATTGTAGGTCGCCATCGAAGATTCAGTCACAATGAGAGATACAATTTGTAGTGACCTTTCTCTATATATGTATTGATTACAATGTCTTTATATTGATAAAATACGATTGGAATATACCCGTTGAAGAATATTGTTTGAACTATCTGTCCGTGAAAGCAGTAGATTTATGAGTGTATATTGTGTTTCTTTTCTCTCTTTGTCCCTCCAATTTAAGATACATTTCATCAACGAGGGGTTACTTTAAATTTTAAGTTATGCATACTATATGTGTGTGTGTGTGTGTGTGTGTGTGTGTATGTACATCTTTGCGTGCGTGTATATATATATATATATATATATATATATATGTTATTCAAAGGAATTACAACTCTGTTTTTTATGTTTTATTTATATTTTTTGTAATATTAATGTAGAACATAGAATATATAGTATAAATACAATATATAGTAAAATGAAATTAAGTATTGATTGTCTTATTGAATAGATGGAATATTGAATATCGAATATTAAGGGACTAGTATACTTTCTTGCATTAAAGCAGTTTTCAAGGTCCCAGTTTGTGACAGGATATGAATACACAGTCTTAATTTTAGTGATAGGGATAAGAGACATGAGACATAGAAAGATGTCAATAATCATTAGCTTTTAAGAATATGTTTCTTGTATATATTCAAGCTTTAGCAAAAAATGAGATGGTCTTTCGTAACGTTGAAATAGTCATTCCCGTTACATTAACGCATTAAATCAAGAAACCGATATTAACACTTTACTAAACGACACCATTTTTTTCTATCCATGTCATATTAATGAATAAGTAAAATAAATGAATAAATATAAATAAAACAGCAGCAACAACAACTGCAACAATAATTGATTATGATGATAATTATGATGATGATGATGACGTTGACCGGTGGGTATTGGGGTTGGATGGTCAATCCCATCGATTTCGACGTATGAGTGTCTGAAGGAAAGCTTCTACAGAAATAGTAGCTCCATATATTTGTGATGGATGCATAGACACAAATTAAGTCCAGGCATGGATTTTGCTAAAGTCGCAACTGAGGTTTTGATGAATTTGTTTGGGATTTTACAAATGCGTCTCTTGATTGCACGGTATAATTTTTTTTATCATTATGTTTCTTCATCACAAATTAATTCGATGCATCATGACACATTTTACGCCATTCAATCAATCTAGAGAATAACATTCCCAGAATGTTAAATTAAGCTGTTGGGTTTTTAAGTGATTGTTTCAATTCATCCTTGTACCTTAGCTGGATTCCCTTTTACCTTAGAATCTGTTGTGTGGACGCCCCCAGACGACGAAGTAGGCTAGCCCAGTACGTAGATATAGAGGGAGAAGTCTAGACGTCGGGAGTTGAGTAGAGGTCATCGGAATGTGCGATATAACAGAATCCATCTACATATTACTAAAATGTTTTTGCAATGCGTCTATCATGCAAAATTGGTGCAACATGTCCTCCCAATATGCACTGAATTCTCAGCAGCATGCTTTCAATGCTGAAGATATTCTCAACAGAATGCTTTCGTTACTGGAGATATTACTCTTTAAAATTTTGGCATTTGCTATCCTACCTTGCCATTTTATTTTTAGATTTTGTGTAGATTACGCATGGGTAAAGGTTTCAGGTTTCTTTGTATGACTATGGTAGGGAATCTATGCTTCTGCCCAATACAAATGTGTACTCAAAATACCTGATTTGTCTAAACTTATATTAGTTTTCAAACTGACACCGTGTTCATCCTATAAGCCAATTAAGCAGTTATCTGCGACTGTAATGTAGAAGTAAATGAGTTTGATAACGGATCTCTGTTACATGGTGTTGATTTTAAGGATATATTTGAACAACATCTCGCAGCAGATGCCCTTATTACGAATCATGACTTTTTCCATTTTGAATAGTAATGAAGGAGGTGAATCTATCACACCTTAATTCCATCGATTCTTTTATCGAAGTTCGTTGTTAAAAGCATTCTTTCTCTACCAAGTTCCCGGTGCATAAAGGTCAGCTGATCATATTATTTTGGAAAGGTCTGCTAAGGTTGTGGGCAGCGTTCCTGATCAGAAATTTCTTGTTTGCTTTCACGGAAAAATACACAAGACTTGATGTTACTGTGCGAAATGATATTGACAGTAGACAATTTGTCGAAACGGTAAGAATTACCTATTTTGAGTGATTCAGAAAGGCGGTGAGTTGGCAGAATCGTTATCACGCCGGGCGAAATGTTTACCGGTATTTCGTCTGTCTTTACGTTCTGAGTTCAAATTCCGCCGAGGTTGACTTTACCTTTCATCCTTTCGGGATCGATAAATTAAGTACCAGTTACGCTCTGGGGTAGATGTAATCGACTTAATTCGTCTGTCTGTCCTTGTTTGACTCCTCTGTGTTTAGCTCCTTGTGGGTAGTAATGAAATAGGTATTTCGTCTGTCTTTACGTTCTGAGTTCAAATTCCGCCGAGGTTGACTTTGCCTTTCATCGTTTAAGGGTTGATAAATTAAGTACCAGTTGCGTACTGGGGGCGATCTCATCGACTGGGGCTCCTCCCCCAAAATTCTGGGCCTTGTGCCTAGAGTAGAAAAGAATATTGAGTGATTCAGTAATATGAGAATTAGCCACACACGCGGCTGCTTCAAATAAATGACAATGAACAGAAAATATAATTATACATCAAGAGAGCTATATAACATTCTGCTAGAGTTCATATCTGCGCATTTTCCAATCCTTCTGATACATTCTAAGATAAGTGATTGTTTCTCTTAATTCTTAGAAATATACAGATGACTATTCGTAAGATGTAATGAAAACTTGCAATGAAAGCTGAAGCGGTTCTGTATTAACCTCTGATTGAAATTTTACAAGTAAAGCTGTACATATCTTTATAAAGCATGTCTATGTTTAGATGTCTAAATGGAGCCCCCTAATCGTTTGTATGTATTCTTGTAAAACACTTGTTCTCAACCATTTGCAACACTTTTTCACCGATTGGCTTTGCAGAAAACTCTCCCACTTAGATTTCTCCAGCAACAGATATCTCCGCTTAGATATCTCCATCAATAGGATTTTTATACATAGTTTAGCACAATAATTGAGGAGTGTATTAAACGGCCAGAATAGTTAGATAAAATACATTGTTTTAAAAAAAACCCTTTTTACATGGGTCAGTGTCTTCTGAAACTGATAAAACCGCATTTTGCAAAAGAATTTTATTCAAAAACATGCTTTCTTACAGAGGGTTTATTGTACAATTCCTGTTTACTAAAAGCACCCACCTACTATATGTATATTTGATAAAAATTGGTAACATTATTATTATTATTATTATTATTATTGAGTGAGAGAGCAGAGCATGCCATCAAAGTGACACTGGGGTAAAATATACGAAGCCCAATATACCCATCATGACTACCCGTCTGATAAGGTACACCAGGCACATGCATCAAACCATATGTGCGCGACATGGTGATCTCATATCAAGAAAACAGCACATGACCTTGCAGGTGGGGCCCAGTTAGAATTTTCTTCAGGTTGAGTAGCCCATCCCGCTCAAACGGTCCCTGAATAAGGGTTGTTAAGGATGTTGAAAGAACCACCCATGTTTCCAGAGGTGAACTATTCAAACCCCAAAGAATCCCTCTCAACACATGGCTATGATGCTCCCCCACTACTTCTGCTCATGATCAGAGATGCACATATCGTCAGCCACTAAGGGACATGCTCAACTGTTAAGGTCAAACAACTGACAAGCAAATCTGTGGTATTGAGCAGAATATTGCTGTAGCCCATCTTTTATACCAAGACAAAACAATGTACATGATAACACTTCCAATCAGTTAAGATCAGAAGCCATGAGAGCCACTGCCTGGTACTGCATCAGGGCATTTATTATTATTATTATTATTATTATTATTATTATTATTATTATTATTATTATTATTATTATTATTATTATTATTATTATTATTATTTAAAACAAATGAACATTGTGTTTATGTTGCCTTCTAGTTTTCAGTATATCTTTGCAGTCTTAGACATGTACAAAGCAATTAACTGCTGATGTATTTTATATTCTATTTATAATTACATCTTTTGCACAAAGAACCTCGACAGCAGGATAAACGTTATGTTTATATTATTATAGACACAAAACCTGCGAATAATAATGACTGTTTTACATTGTGTACAACAGTCGTATACAATCTGGGGACTAGGCTCCTTGAATACTGATATAATGCATTTTATTATTTACTAGCATGCCGCTCCTGGAGAGATATGTATGTATGAAATTGCAGCGACTAGGATGCATAAATGCATACGGACCAATGTGTAGTTGCTGCAATTCAAACATATGTTGGTTATTGTTATATATACTGTAGAAAACGTTTTTAATAAAAAAGTTTTGGAAGTGAATGAATCTCCACTCTTCTTTTTCAGTTATATATATACATGTGTGTGTGTGTGTGCGTGTATGTATATATATATATAATATATATATATATATATACAATATAATAAATAAATAAAATATATGCATGTATACATACATATATGTACATACTTACATCTACATGTATATATATACAAGCATATATATATATATATATATATATATATATGAATACAGGACACCACAATTAAACGTAGAACACAACGAAAACATAAAATCAAACAAGGAAACTGACTTTTTTTAACAACGAAAAAACAGAGTACAGGACAAACAATACAAGGAAAATTCCCCTTCATCAGCTGCCCCTGTTTCGAAGGTAAGGGCAGAACACGGCCAGGCCGAAGCAATCCTTCCTGCAAAGGGAATTAAATAAAATTATTTTGCAGAGGGGTAAAACAAGTGACAAGAACAGGACGTAAAAGCAATACAAATGAAGAAAAACACTAGAAAAAAACAGTACAAATAGGGAATAACAGGACAGGGAACCAACAAAAAGAGATTTTTTAGGCCTAGACGGTGGAAAAATTAGTTAGAACGCATATACACATAATGACGACGGTGATTACTAGAAATATAAAACCTAAATGGAAAGATTCCGTTGTCACTAATAATGACTTAGGATGCAAGGTAGCAACTACATGACAAGAAACAAGAGTCAAGATCTTCATGGCCACAAAAGGCACATTTTCTATGTACTGATAAGGGATGTAACTGCCTCAAAGCGAGCAGGGTCACTATACTAGCAAGCTAGTTTCGGGCGATGATGGGTGTACAAACACAGATGCACACATATATACACGCACAACACACACACATATACGGCAGCTTCTTTCAGTTTTTGTCAACCAAATCCAGTCACAAGTCTTTGGTTGCCCCGAGGCTATAGTAGAAGATACTTGCCCAAGATGCCATACAGTGGGACTGAACCGAGAACTATGTGGTTAAGAAGCAAGTTCCTTACCACGCAGCCACACCTGTATAGATACACAAAACGTATGTGTATATATATATAAATACATACATGTATACATATACATATATATATGTGTGTGTGCGTGTGTGCATTCTCCGTCTTTGTGTCTCACTTAGTATATACATACGTATATATATATATATATATGTATATGCGTGTGTATATATATGTAAATATATGTATGAATATATATATATATATATATATAATATATATATATATATATGTATATATATATATATATATATATATATATATATACACATATATATATATAATATATAATATATATATATATTATATATACATATATATATATATATATATACTATATATATATATATATACATATATATATATATATATATATAATTATATATATATATATATATATATATATATATTATATATATATATATATATATATATATATATATATATATGTATATATATATATATATATAATATATGTATATATATATATATATATATATATATATATATATATATATATATATATATAAACAGAACAAGTGAAAAATGCTAATTGGATTCAACGACATATTCTAGCTTTTGAAAATATACCATGTTTATATCAAATAATGGGATACGCTTCGGATAATTAAAAGATGTAAACCTGAACACTATAGATTTTTATTTTGGGACAGATAATCAAAGAGCGAATTGCAGATTCAGAAGAATGACCGGTTACATTGACACGAATCTCGGAAGTGAACTCATTTGATATTTTGTATTCGTAACATTTTAGTTTCTAATACAAAATATCAAACGGATTTGACGGAGGAATACTCAGTGTCGATGGAACTCTATCATCGATCACGCTTTAGTTAACTAATGCGTGATAAGTGCACTTAAGTGCACTTATCACTTGACTAAAAGCCAACTTAACCCTTTTACTGCGGAAATCAGAAATATCTACCTCAAGTTTCGTTGTTCTTAACTTTGAAAATCAGTTTTATATACCCATCTATCTTTGCTGAGGTATGTCATGTTTGAAAATAGCTTTTGTTGGAGTATGTCAGTATCATGCGGCAATGTGAAAATGCCAATTCCATATACTTTTTATACTTCAGCAATACGGATTCTATACTTTGCTGGATAATTCAAGTAATACGTGAATATACGTGAAACTAAATTACACAGTTAAATGGTTAATATTTATGGAATTTGGCGGATCATTACCACGCCGAGCAAAAGCTTAGATGCATTTCTTCCGTCGTCACACTCTAGGCTCAAATTCCGCTGAAGCTGAAATTGCTTTTCATCCTTCCGGGGTTGATAAAATAAGTGCCAGTTGAACACTGGGGTTGATGCAATTAACATACACGTTCCACAAAAATTGCTGGCCTTGTACCAAAATTTGAAACCATCATTTATGAAAGTAAGATTACTTGTGTGGATCTCGAAATATATCGTTACGAAGTGGTACGAATTGTGAGCACGTAACAGATTGCAGCTATAGCGCATGAACGTAACGCTGTAAAATTCACTGGAAACTTTTGCGTTACTTTCGTCATATTTTACTCACTTGAATTCTAAATAATATCAAATGAAGATTTTGAAAGTATAAACATGTGAACTGATTACGGTATTGGTTGAGTAATCTTATTTCTTTATCGCCCACAGGGGGCTAAACATAGAGGGGACAAGAAAGGACAGACAAGGAGGTTAAGTCGATTACATCGACCCCAGTGATTAACTGGTACTTATTTTATCGACCCCGAAAGGAGGAAGGGCAAAGTCGACCTCGGCGGAATTTCAACTCAGTACGTAATGGCAGACGAAATACCTATTTCTTTACTACCCACAAGGGGCTAAACACAGAGAGGACAAACGAGGACAGACAAACGGATTAAGTCTATTATATCGACTCCAGTGTATAACTGGTACTTATTTAATCGCCCCGAAAGGATGAAAGGCAAAGTCGACCTCGGCGGAATTTGAACTCAGAACGTAACGGCAGACGAAATACCGTTCAGCATTTCGCCCGACGTGCTAACGTTTCTGCCAGCTCGCCGCCTTCTATTTATTTACTACCCGCAAGGGGCTAAACATAGAGAGGACAAACAAGGACTGACAAACGGATTAAGTCGATTACATCGACCCCAGTGCGTAACTGGTACTTAATTTATCGACCTCGAAAGGATGAAAGGCAAAGTCGACCTCGGCGGAATTTGAACTCAGAGCGTAACGGCAGACGAAATACCGCTAGGCATTTCGCCCGGTGTGTAGAATGAAATCGTCACCAAATACCAAATGCATCTCGCTTTCGGAATGCTTTGTATCCTACACATTACAAAAGCAACCTTCGCTGTAAAGCTGTTTCCAAACGTGACATATATTCACCTACACTTAATGAGAAAAGAAATGCTGAACTCAGGTGTATCACGAGAATTGAATTTGCGTGTTGTAATTTCAACATGGTTTGTTAAAAATTTAAGTTGAGAAAAGGACGCAATAAGAAATAACATTATTTGTGTTGTGAATTCATTATCTACATCCAATAATCATTGCTTATTTTATAATTAATTATTTATCTTACCTTTCGTTTGTGTTACAAAAGATTGCATGAAAAAAGAAAGGAAAATATATTTTACTTAATCTTGTTAGGGCACATGTGGTCAAAGAGAAACCGTTACGACTAATACATACACAGTTCCGTGATATCAGTTACAAACAAACTCGGTAAATATTAATGATTTATTGGCTGAAGTAATTTACATATAATGTGAAATCAGAATTAATAGTCTCTGTTGATGGCCTGAGTCGGAAATAAGTAGTTCTTATGAGAATTTATAGAAAGTTTTGATAACTAAAATCGGTGCGAATGCCCTGGTGTTTCGCACTGCTAGTCCGCGTTTCAGAGTATAGAAAATAGCTGAAAGTGGGTTGTTGCTTCAGTTGAAAGCAATCAAATAATAAAGGAATTAAGGTGATAAGTAACTTTAGGAATGGTAGGGGAATGAGGAGATAGGATCCGGCCGAAGTGATTTAAAAAAGTACAATGAGGAGATGAATGGAAGTAAAATTAGACAGGAACGAAAGCTCTGATGCTTCCAATATAGTAAAGGTAGTGTTCTGTTAAAAAGGGAAAGTAGGAATAGTGATGAATAAAATAAAAAAATCAAGAAACGAAACAGAGATAATCTACCCAGAAGTTTAGTTAAAATGAAAGATAAACCAAATTCTATTTGTGTGAGAGGCGCCTCTTATACATTCTAAAGTTATCTTCTTCTTTTATCTTTTATCTTTTACTTGTTTCAGTCATTTGACAGTGCCCATGCTGGAGCACCGCCTTTAGTCGAGCAAATCGACCCCGGGACTTATTCTTTGTAAGCCCAGTACTTATTCTATCGGTCTCTTTTGCCGAACCGCTAGTGACGGGGACGTAAACACACCAGCATCGGTTGTCAAGCAATGCTAGGGGGACAAACACACAAACACACACACATACACACACACATATACATATATATATATATATACGACAGGCTTCTTTCAGTTTCCGTCTACCAAATCCACTCACAAGGCATTGGTCGGCCCGGGGCTATAGCAGAAGACACTTGCCCAAGATGCCACGCAGTGGGACTGAACCCGGAGCCATGTGGCTGGTTAGCAAGCTACTTACCACACAGCCACTCCTGCGCCTATATGATCACAATTTATGATCACAATTTTTGTTTATAAGTGAACTTTTCAGCAGAAGATTACAAATATTGTTGTCCATTGTGAATAAGATTATATGAAAGCCTAATTATAGCGATTGCTGCATGGATGGTGTTCTGCAATGGTTTGGACTAAAGTGGAGGGTTGGTAGACTGGAAGAATTTGGTTTCTGTAGAGAGACTATGGTAAGACATTGGCTGGTTGATTACTTGGGTTTTGGCTGATGGTAGTGCCCATAACTGCTTGCGGTACCTGTATGAGAGGAACACGTAGGATATGTTATTCGACATATCATCTAAATCGTTAGCCTCACTTTAGAGCTGCCGGAGCCAGAGCAACCGCAGTAGCAATGAAGTATTTGCAAGTTTATAATAAACAGTGGTGAAAAGCTAGATGCTAAACCTGTAATAAATGTTATCTCAGCGGAGCAAAGTGGGGGAATGAATCTTATGTCTTTTATATACGAGATATTTGAAACAAAATCCAAGATTATAATTCACTACAGATACGTATTTTTACACATTAATAGATACAAATATATATCTATTCGAAAAAATGCAGATTTTTCAGAGTTTATAAATAAAGCAAATATACTGAAAATTTCCATTTTTTTTATGCGCAAGCGAGCGATAAATAATATGTGCAAATATAACTGAATATATTTCCCCAGCTGATATCCCATATCCATTAATAGTGTCTCAGGTTTTTTTCTTTGCAATAACATTATATATTCTAGTTTTCTTCACGACACAAGTTAGCTTATAGTTTGGGAAGTGAAAAGGTGGAGAGCTTCTTAAATGGTGCATGTTAGTATTTCTTGATATGGTCTATGAATTTTGGAAAATATAAAACATCACGTTTCACAAATGACTTAAAGAAACAACATTTTTATGAATTCTAACTCTAGGCATTCATTTCATAGCGTGTCTGGAAAAATACTATCCTTGAATTACTGATGTTACTTTACTCTACAGAAGAAGCTGGGACTGTACTAAATTGCTACATATAGTTCAAAACATGGCGGATAGATTAGCTTATTGAATCGTTAAACGTCTCTCCGAAGAAAGATTACTGAACAGTATATACATGAAAAAATACGGTATCATTTTAGTGTTCACTTTTGAATAATAACTAACAATGCTGTTTGGTTTTGGTTCCGCTTCGTACAAAAAAAAATCGAATGTTTTACTGGCTAGTTAGATATAAATTCAATAATCTGTATAAAAATGACCGGAGTCAAAGTAAAAGTAAATATGCAACGCGAGGCAAAGATAAGTACAATGGAAACAAATTCAAAGTCAATAGAAAATGGAGAAAAAAAGAAGGATAAAGAAAAGATAGAGTTAAGAGAAATCAATACAAAGGACTGTAGTAGAGAATGAAGAGAAATATAAAAGGAAAAGTAGGAAGATAGCTAAAAAAAATAGGTGAATAATAAAGCTAGAATGTGTAGAATAGATAAAGAAATTAAAAAAATAGACTAACCAAAAGACAAGAACACAAGATAATGTAAAGAGCAATGTTTTGATTTCGGTTGTGTATATTTAGTAGACGGAGAAAATAGATTTTAAATGGACAAGGAACCTAAACGAGGAAAGTCTCCAAGAAAACGGCTCTGAGCCGGATAATCGAATGCTATGGTTTCAGTAGAACCGTTGAAATATGCATTCAGGTTGCATCTACTCTATGGTTTTATGAATTAAGGAAAAGTATACAAAAATGTTTACTTTCCTTTATGGAAGAAGTTTTAAAGTGATATGTAAATGAAAATGTTACTAGAAATAGGTCAGATATTTTTAATCTTGTTTTGCATCTGAAGTTATATATATTAACTTTTAAGGATTGTCTTTTTTTTTAAGATTTGATCTGTAGCAAATGACTTTGACTATAGATATATGGTATATGTTCCGCTTCGACGTCTGAGGGTTAATGGCTGTAGAAGAAAAATAGGAATGGATATAGTCTTAATGGAAGGTTAGATGTTCTGCGGACCCAGAGGAAGGTGGACACATTATGGATGTCGAAAAATGGAGAGACAAGTGAATTTGTGAAGATGAATGCAGTGGCTGGAGACCAGGCATCTCTGAGAATAAGAGATCATGGTAGTAGCGATGGAAAAGATAGAGAAATCATATAGCACGCAAAATGTTCGAGTTTGATATTAAGTGAGACATCCTGCTAATTAGTAATTTCTTGGTTGCGGGTTCAGGATGTGCGTTTGGGCAGTAATAACACAATCCATGATGTGTGATCAGTGTTCCTGAGTAGCTCTAACTTAATCCTTTTAAATCCCCAATTAGGCACTATTGCGACCTATAATATTTGCTGCTCTGAAGTGTAAAACCAGTCTTCGTGGTGCAGACTTGATAATATTGAGGAGTTGGGATCCCCGATCGCGATCATCAATGACAGCAAGGCCTAGTACTTGTGATGACGTTTGAGCTGAAGTAGTTATCTATGCGTCATAATTATAGACCAGTTACCCCAGTATTATTCCTGAGATAATCTCTTTTAGACGTGAGCACGTCCATAACAGATGTTACCACAGGAGGAATACCGCAGTAATCGCCTATCAACGATTATATATACATTAACTATGCTATAAATAGCTATTGTAATTTCATACTATCTCAGTTAAATATACCAAACCATATTGTTTTATTGTTGATACGAAGTGGTAGAGTTTTTGTCTTGTTGAATAAAATTATATTAGCATGATCTTATTAGAGAATGACTTTGAGGTGGTGTTCATGATCACAGTGCATGTTTGGCGTGACAAGTCTAAGTTGCTTATGAATGTTGGTTGAAAACAGGTCATGAAGGAAGGAAGGGTGGTAATATATGGTTAAGAGAGGAGGTCGTTGGCGTTGATGCAAATAGGTCTTTGGCGTATATTAGGAAGAGTCAGGGTGATAAAACAAAATCTTAGGACACGCTAGATCAGAGTATAGGTCAGATGGAGAGAGTGAGAGGGGGCAGAAAGATAGATATCATTCTGCCCCTCTCCATCTCTTTCTTTCACAGACTGTCAGGAAGAGACAGACAGATAGACCACTGAGAGATAGATAGATAGATAGTTAGAGAGAGAGAGAGAGAGAGAGAGTGAGTGAAAGAAAGAGAGAGAGAAATTCCATCAAGGGACACTGCGATAGTATGGATTTGCAAGGAACTTCATAACCTATAGGCAAGAAACTTCCTATCTTGGTCTATCCCATGGGCAAGAGGCAAAGCTAAGATATTCCCCTGACAGATACAACCAAATGCCAACTATTACGGCGTTTTCTCTCATTTCTTCAGAGGTGAGACTACAGTGTATGAGATAAGAGAACAGGGTTTCAGTAGATTTAGTTTCACGGGAGCTATATAGATGTCATTAGCAAGAAAGGAGCATTCAAATTGTTATGGATTGTGTTTGTTAATGACTATCTTCATCACTTCGTGGTATGGGAATTGAGATCGATAGTTCGATAGTTCACGGGTTACAGAGGTTTCTGTTATTAGCAATGGATCACACTTTAATGTGCTTCTGAAAATCATGGTAGCGCCCTCAAGTGAAAGGCGGAAGTAGACAGGTAGGAGAGAAATGGAGAGAGAGAGAGTGGGAGAGAAAGTGGGAGAGAAAATGATAGAGAGAGAGAGATAGTAAGAGCGAGAGAAAGACAGAGAGAAGTATCTGGTGAGGATAGGAGTTGACTCTGCAGTACATTGTCTAAAATTGAAAGAACAGATTTGGGGTTTTGTTGAATATGCAGATGAATTATTTATCGCTGATAAACCAAACCATAACAAAATAATATCTGGTTATGCTCTTCTATTTTTCTAGTTAGTTTTTTTAGTCATCTTTATGAGGTCCATACTGGAGCAACACTGTCGCAATACGAGACAAAAAATTACAATTAGATTTATTATTTTTAACTAGTCACCACTTTTCTTCCATAATCCTGGTTCTAATGTTCTCAACAATGAATTATTTTGATTAAGCATATCTAAAAGTTATGTTAGGAAAGAGGGAGCTTATTAAAAGAAATCAACCCATAAACGTAATTATTGCCGAATTTCATATCGATTAAAAACGGAGACATTCAGATTAGAGTCTTGAGGAATCGCGACGTGTCTCCTCTGTCTCATCCGTCATTCGTATATTATGATTTATACAGTAAAATAATCTTGCACTATAGGCAAGGGAACCTCTGTATTTAAATAAGCTAATTTATGACTACAGGTATTATTATATCTTCTCATATAATATAGCCGCCTTTCAATTAACACATATTTAAATGCATTCAATCATTATTAAGATTAATATCATATTCTACCAAATCTCATTTAATTGAATAAAGAATTTCTATATTTAACACTGGGTTTGAAAAAAAAATTACACTTTATTTTTCAATGTCAGAAGAGATAAATTCTAATGTAATTTTATGAGATGGGAACATTCTTTTTGTCAATAATAAAATCTTTATATATCCACAGCATAACTGACATTTGAGCTGTTAGTAGTCGTCATAACTCTAAACCGACAGTGCACATATGGCATATAAGTATCTACTTGGTTTCGGGGATGTTAGGATTCTTTTGTATTCACTGCACTCTATAGATGCACATATTAGAGCAATTGACGCCGGAAATGCAAGCCGTTTTGGCGTCTAGTAAATTAAGAGAAGAAACATGTGTTCGAAAGTCTTAACTACTTTCTGTGTCAAAGCAATGTCAAACACATGTCTGTAATAAAAAATATTCTGTCTGAGAAAACATAAAATAGAGAGAATAGCTACAAGGCACTAAGAAGTATTTGCAAGTAATATAATCGAGCATTAGTATCTAAAAACTTAAAAGAATAATTTTAAAAAAATATGTATAAATTATGAGTGTAACCAATACAGGAAGGTAAGGAGACAGCTACATTCAGATACTAATTTTTTTTTTGCTTACATTTTTTCTGAGAATACCAATTGTAAGTTAAATATGTTCTGAATGTAAAAGAAAAGAAGATACAAATGTTGTTGTTGAGGTCTAATGAAAGAGTGACCTGCATCCATTGATAGTGCATCTGGGAACATATTTCCCAATGTGCTATACTATTTCTTGTTCTAGGAGAGCAGTGTGTGATTCGAGAATGATGTGACATTTCTAACTGTACATGCTTCGAAATAGAAACTCCAGCCATAGCTCAGATTTACCAATTGTTTGATGAAAACATCGAAAAAGTTTCGATTTTGAGCGTTGAAAAATGTTTAGAAGCATTTTATAACTTTGTATATATAATTCTCGCTTATCTCTATGTTTTATCTATATTTGCTTCAGTAATTGAACTGGAGTAAATGCTGGGTATCGCCTGAAAGTCGTTAATAAATCAGTTTGATTGCACAGTGTTTTTAAATCTGGTACCAACTACATCTGACTCTTTATCCGGCTAACAATGTGAGCCGGATAACCTAGACAAACAACACTTGTTGTCAAGCAATGTGGGGAAACCTCAGACACATGCGTGCGCATACACGGACATACATATATATATACACACAAAAAAAAGGCACATGCACAAACACGCATGCATACAAATATGCAACGGTGTTCCACACATTTTCCAGTCTGCCAAATTCACTCGAAAGGTATTAATCGAATCTGGGTCAATAATAGAAAACCCTTGACGTGGGTGGGCGTAGTGGAATGGAACTCGAAATCACAAGACGCTGAAGCACATTTCATACTCATACATCGACGCTTCCGCCTAAACCATTATACCCTGCCTGAAAAGCCCAAACATTTAGGCTCATACATAAGAATTGTGACTTGAGATTATTCTACATTGCAGTTTATTTTATGACTTGTAAATATATATTTTGAAGCCTCAGTGTTTAATAGGTATCGTCTTAATTCATAGTATGCTCATGCCATAGGAGCATTTTAAATAAACGTACACACACACAAAGATTATATGGACGTATTATATACATATATACACACACAAGCAACTATATAATCTGTGTATATATATATATATATATATATATATATATATATATATATATATATATATATATATATATATATATATATAATATATATATATATATATTATATATATATATATATGTATATGTATGTATATATATATATATATATATTATATATAGTTTTTGCTGACAAATTTTAATAAATGATATAAAGGAAATGTGTATTGAAGAGACAATAATAACAATAAATTTGGTATTCATAAATAAAACAACCTGGTCAGGCTGGCAGGAATGTTTTTAGCAGAAAGTTTTAAGTTAGAACACAACCTAAGTGTAATCCATCTGATGCATTAAGATATCTTTGAATATACTTGAAATTTAAAAGGAGAATCAATCATAAAAATAAAATAGAGATTGTTAAAAGATAACAAAAATAAGAGAGTCATTTTGTTATACTTTAATACAGCCAGAATAAGTTATTTCAGTTTGTAAGTTAAGTCATGAAAAATCTATATCAAACAGATAGCGACATATTTAATATATCACGGTAGTCGCCGTCGTCGTTATCAGCAGTAGTAGAAGAAGCAGTAGCAGTATCATGAACGAAAATAAGAAGAATATGAAGAAGTATTAGAAGAGTAACAAAATATATATCAATAGAAGAAGATGCACATAAATTGATTATAATGGTAAATCTATAATGTCTATTGTAAAACGAATGGCTTGTGAAGATAAGACTGTTGAGAGACAGAAGGAGATACTGAAGAATATTTATTGGACAGTTTCGGACTAAGCAATTGGCTTTGAGTTCGCTTTGTACTGTTTGATGTATTTTATTGCACTCGCGAACAACAAGATGTGTGTAATAATCAAAGTAAGTAAGTAATACTTGAGCGAGTGTGTAAAGTCGAATAATTTTGAATATATAAAATGGATCTTCAATTACCGAAATGGTAGGAATTTATCTTCGTCCAAGTTTGGGTATGTGTGTGTGTGTGTGTGTGTGTGTGTGTGTGTGTGTGTATATATATGCATACATACACACATGTATATATATATATATGTAAAAATACATACATATATTTATGTATATATAAATATAAGTAACAATACATACATGTATTTACATGTATGTGTATACATCTGTATATATGGATAAATATAAAAATATAATTCCATCTAAATAGACATATATATATATATATATAATATATATATATATACATACATGTATGGGTGTGAATATATATCTATCTTTATATGTATATATGAATATATATGTAAATATCTATACACACACATATGAATAAATATACATATTTATATATAAATGTACAAGTGTGTGTATATATATATATACTTGTGTATATATGTATGTTTACACACACACACACACACGCAAACACAAGCACACGCACACACATACCCACAAACATACAGAAGAGGAGTGGTGGAGGAATATGTGTGCGTATGTATGAGTTTACCAAACCGGCGCCACTGAGATAATACTTATTTTACTATCTTAAACTGTATTCTTAAAATTAAAACTGATGATAAGTGGGGTAAAATCTGACTGACAACTAGAAATTATTATTCCTTACATGATTTATTTCGAGACTTCTCTCTATTTTAGTTATGTTTGTAAGCTGTTCAATAGATTATATTAAATATATAATCTTCGTTTAGTTTCTGTAGCACACTTAATATATATAGAACTCAGAATGTGCATGCATATATATATATATATAATATATATAATATATATAACATACATATATATATATATATATATATATATATATATATAATATATATATACATGATATGATATATGTACATATGTATATGTATATATGTATATATGTATATATGTATATATATTTGTGTGTATATATATGTATATACATGTATATATATATATAATATATATATATATATATATATATATATATATATATATTATATATATATATATAGTGGGTCATCCCATAAATAATGCGGTGATTTTTATACGTCTTTTATTGGTCAAAATTACGATAAACAAAGTTCGTTTTCAATCTAAAATATACTCTCCTTCATTTTCTACAATACTCTTCCATCTAACTGGTGGACTTGCAAGGCCCTCTTCCAAAATTCACTTGTCCGTGACGTAAAATACCCTTCTAGTACTGCTGTAACCTCGTCTACAAAATTCATATTTTCCCCTTCGAAATGATTTTGAAAACTGCGGAATAAGTGATAATCAGATGGAGCAATGTCCGGCCCATATGGTGAGTGGGGCATCGTTTCCCTTTCAAACTGTTCCAGCCTTAAGAATGCAATCCTCGTTGTATATGGCCGAGCATTATCCTGATGGATGAAACCCTTTCGTCTTGAAACCAAAGGTGGTCATTTTTTTCTTCTAACGCTGGCTTACGCTGCTCAGGCTGCTCGCAATAGATCTCCTTTATTATTTTTTGGTTTAGTTTTAAAAGTTCAAAGTGGACTAAACCTTTCATATACCACCAAACAGATAACAACACCTTACGTGGGTGAAAACCTTTTTTGGCCTCGAGTGCCCGTGTTTCTCCTTTCCCTACCCAATGTCTTCGCACATTTGACATTTTTATCGAGAACCCATTTCTCGTCACCAGTCACTGTCCAGTCTATAAAAAAAAGTTTCATTCGTGAGACGTGACTACAAAGAAGATGACATGTTCACTCTCTGCGCGCGATTAAACTCGGAAAATTTGTGACGAACCCATTCACCCAATTTGCTGACTTTTCCGATGGTACGCAGGTGTCGATAAAAAGTTGAATGACCAAATACAATCTTCTTTGCTAGTTCCTTAACAGTTACGATGGGGTTTTGTTCCACACGTTTTGCAGGACATCCTCGACGAGCTCTACAGACCTTCCAGAAAGAGGTTTGTCTTCTAGGTTGTAGTTTCCAGACCGCAATTTCTGGAAACACCGTTGACACCGGCTTACGCGTATTGTCCGATCCCCATATACAACGTTAATATTCCTCCCACTTTCCATTGCGTTGTTGCCTGTATTGAACTAATAAAGTAAAATATGCTGAATATCCTCTATTATAGCTTTGAAAAATTAACTGTTAATATCGAACTGCACTCTTCAAAATTTCAAAACTAAGAATAAGTACAAGATATAATTACTATCTGCTTTTATAGCAAGCTGATGGAGATTGTTTACCTCATGCCCACCCCGACTTTTAGTTCATGCAGTTATGAGTGTGTGTGTGTGTGCATGTGCGTGTGAGGATCTAAACAGATTGATTCAAATTCGTAGTACTCTTGGGTTTCAAGCGCGATGATAGTCGTCGAGTATTTCGAATTTCAAAATTCGAAATGGCTGATGACTAGCATCACGCTTGAATCTCAAGAATACCAAAGAATTTGAATGAATCTATTTTGATCCATACATGTAACTCTCAATAAACTGGTTGAGTATCCTTTCGTTTGTCCAGTCACTCGTGTATATATATATATATATTCGGTGTGTGGTGAGGCAAATCGTTGCTAAACCCTTAATTACTTAGTATTACTTATATATATATATATATATATAATTCCAAAATTAGAAATTCCATTTACCAATGTAAAATTTCTTCCGGTACCGATGTCTTCTTCTATATTGGGGCAACTACTTCTAAATTAGCCCACAGGATCTCCAATCATTATTCAACTTTCCGAGATAAGAGAAAACAACAAAGCACAGGACTAAATAAATTAGTTTGGCGTCTTAAGTACAGCAATACAACTTTAAAGCTGGAATGGTCCATATTGTCTGTATCCTTTCCGTTTGATAATGGCAGAAAATTTTGTGGCGTCTGTAATTCCGAACTTTTCCATATATTGTTCGCCAAAGTCCATTTAATAAATACAATGGTCGAGAAATCCTATAGGTGCATGTACTGGCAGAAACACACCTTTCACTCATATAAATGTTGATTAATATAGATAACCTCCTTGAATTTTAATAATATAGTCCCATTTATATATCACCCCCATAGTCAATTTTTATACCCATAAATGACTACTACCCAAGGTATGTTTTACCTTTGTCTCTCTACCTCACCCTCCTCTCTCTCTCTGTCCCTCTCTCTATCGTAAGCACAATCAAACACACAGACACAAACCTGTCACTTCACCACTGTCTGTTTTTGGCATCTATCCAACCACACACACACATTCACGCACACACATACACACACATAGACATGAATGCAGTTATATACATACACACACATAGGCACTCAATCACAAAAGAAAACAACAACAAATCACCATTCATATGACCTGCACCCTGTCACCTTCCTATTCTTAGACCTCTCTCCTCCAACCTTGTTTGAACCCTTGAACCTTCTAGAATCTTCTAAATTCAACCATTTTTGACGTCACTGCTTATAACGGAATATTTTAAAGAAACACTCATTATCGCTATGGGCTCCGTGTGGGCAGTCATCTAAAAATTTTTGTTCATCATGATGCTAACATAAGTTCCTTGTTTTTCCTGATGAGAAAGCGGCATAATGCACCGCTTATTCCTTCGAAATTAGGAATATGCAGCCTCCGAAACATATGTCGAGAATAAAGGAATTTTGTTAATTCGTCGTTCAACTCCATTCTTTCATTTATATATATATATATATATATATATATACGAGTGACTGTGTGTATGTGTGTATGTATATATATATATATATATATATATATATACATACACACACACACACACACACATATATATATAAATATATATGTAGAAGAAAACAAGTAATTGGAATTATTCATTACGCATGTTTCATTTGCCGATAGGAATTACAAAATTGTACATGTTAGATAGTCATGTAAATATTTCCTATTAGAAATTCTTCAGACAGAGTAATTAAATAATACACGCATTATAATATATAGAAACATTTACATGTGAATATTATTTACTTTGTTTGTGTGAAGAATTTTTAGTAGGAAATTCCTCACATGTCTATCTAACATGTAACAATTTGTCATATAGTAATTCTACAAATAATTTGTATGTTGCACACAGCAACGTAGGCTACATACTGAATTGTAATAACGGAATAGGCAGATGTGCTCCAAGATGAATTAGTTAGGTTTTACCCGAACTATCAACATAATATATATATATATATATATATATATATAATATTAAATTAGAGATAAAACCACTATTAGGCAAATCAAAAATTATTTAAATAATTTAAAATTATAAATTTTATATATATATACAAATATATATATATATATGCATGTATATTTTTATATTTATATATTAATTAATCAATTAATTTATATATTTATTATTATTATTATATTATTATTATTATTTTTTTAAATATCAAAAGTATTAAAAGTTTAAGAAAAGATAAAGAGTAAAACACTACGATCGTTTCATAGATGTACCAATTCGAATAACAATAATTTAAATTCAATTAATAATTCGAGTTATGGTTACAGTCAATATTCAGGTTAATTGAGATATTTTAAAAATAATCAGAAATATTTAAACAATATTTTTAAGATATAAATAATATAATTTTACTTATAATTAACTCTATTATCAAACTAGAAACTTAAAACTTAACAATTATGCTTATATCAAGATCGATTAAAATGTTACATATTAATTTTAATTTATAAGGTAAGAAACCCACCAATAATCTAATATCAGCAATAGTCTATATCTAATTACACAAATATAAAAAAAAATTACTATTATATATCAATGAAAATATATAAATGTATATACATATTATAATTAAGATCTAAAATAATCTCTATAAATAAATATATATGCACATATAATAAATACCTAATAAATTAATTTTTCATATTTAAAGATGAAATAGCTAATTTCAAAAATACAAACAAACAAACTGAAACAAACTTTCGGAAATCTTATTTAAAATACTTATAGAAATAATCAATTCGTAGTTATATAGTATCGAATAAATACTATAAATACTATAAATATAATTATCAATGGGAATAACTAGCGAATATCAATTTAAAAAGACAATAACTAAGTTATGCTATTAAGTTAGACATGGCCTGGACCAATCGTTAGTCGAAACATATCTAAGTTTATCAAAGTTTATCTAATTTTAATTATAAGAAATTTAAAACTACAATTAATACTATTAATACATGTATATACAAAAGCCTAACTTTAGACACCTCATATACTTGCTATCAAACAACAAATCTATCGTTAAGTAATATCTTACGAATAAACTTAAATTTAATATCTAATAATATAGAAAATTACGATAATTAGATCATTACATAAACAACGATATTTACATAAGGAAAATATTATTACACCAAAGACTTATAAAATATTAAAATTTACAATTTAAAGACCTTAAATATAAATAAATACTTATCTTAGCGAGGTTTTGTAATGAACTACAATATGAATTACAAAACCTCGCTAAGATAAGTATTTATTTATATTTAAGGCCTTTAAATTGTAAATTTTAATATTTTATAAGTCTTTGGTGTAATAATATTTTCCTTATGTAAATATCGTTGCTTATGTAATGATCTAATTATCGTAATTTTGCCCGTAATCCATTATTTTATTTGCTGATTAGAAACACCCAACCCTTGGTTGAATCATAACTGACTAAAACCTCTGCAGGTTCATCCGTTTGTAAATTTATTGTAAAATTATTTTCATGTTAGAACAATTCCGGTCGGGGCAGATCAGCTGTTAACTAAATTGACTCTGGTAAATTAAGGTCACTTTAGTTTAAAGGCCCTGAAAGGCACGTGATCTAGTGGTTAGGAGTTTGCAGACACAATCGCAAGATCGTGTTTTCGATTCCTGCAGTAGGTAGTGCATTGTATTCTCGTGCAAAACACTTCATTTCACGTAGCTTCCTGCGATGGACTAGCATCCCGTTGAAATAAAATGTTGTGGTCTCGGCCACTTGTACACCATGGAAACCAAATAAACAGCCTTGTGAGAACTAGGAATTGAGACGAAGGAGATAATGATGAAACCGAAAAAGCAAATTTGTCTTTGGTGGGATTTGAAGTCAGAACTAATTAATCACAACAACTTGTCCAACACTCTACTGATTATGTTAATCCTCCACCATTACAAGACAGAAAAAAGATGGTAATTTTCTAGCCTTATCTATCTTCCATAACATTCTCGTTTGATGTTTATAAGGAATACCATACACAATTCAATACTGGAACTGAAAATAGCATAAAACAGAGTAAAACGATAGCTCTAATTCTGAGGAAAAATGTTCTCTTCTTCCGTTTTATAGACTTTACAACTATTAATATAATACTTAACATATCATACATAATTGACAGTGTCTTCTTAAAAGGTTATTTACTGCTAATAATCCAATTAATGTCTAACTCATTCTCTCTATTTTTTTCGGAAGGTCTGTTTGAGGTGGATCGGTTTGAAAATAAGCTAGGCCTTCATTATTTGTAATTTCATAGTTTTCATTTTTGAGGCCCAGTTTGTATGGGATGTCTTTTGCATTGCTGTAGCGTGTTTGAGGTTTTCACTTATTTTCATGATGTTAGTAGATTGTAACGTATAACTGAGGGTGTGTTATGCTTCGAGGAATAGTTTTAAGAATCCTTCTATTACTTAGTTATATTGTTAACGTTAAGTACTACACCATCTACGTTGATGGTGTGTTGAGCTGCACTTCCACAAAAAGCGCATAAAGTTGAGTTTTTTACCTTGTTAATTAATGTAAGATGGGGAATTAGCTCAGATGGTAGAACGTGCACACATTATGCAAGGGGTACCGGGTTCGATACCTCGATTCTCCAAACGACGTCTCTCGAATTTTAACAGGAGCAGGCGTGGTTCTGTGGTAAGAAGTTTGCTTCCCAACCACATGGTTTCGGTTTCAGTTGCACGCAAACACACATACAAACACAGGCACACAAACCCATATATTGAGGAAAGCATAGTAACTTATCGGTACAAAATGAGAGTTTTGATACATATTGTAGACTAAAATATTTGTTAATTTGTATATTTCTGATCAATCTAATTTCACAGCGGTGGCAAACATTTCTGGACCATAGAAGAAATGCCTTGAAATGTCACAACCGAGGATAGCTTTTACAAAAACTGTTGGACATATTCGACGCTCATAAGGCTTAAGCTTGATAGGACTATTTTGTAGTGGTATTTATGTTTGGTGAATACAAATTAAGCAAACCGCAAGCCCTGGAAAAAAATGTGAGGTATCTTAGCGGTTTTGATTGGACGAAGCTTGTTGCAGAGGCGTTTATTTCTCGTATGAACGTTGTATACTGTCGCAGCTGGTGAAATAAAGGTTTAAGCGACAATAAAAATGTACATTATGTTGATTCTGATGTAACCAAGGCGCTATAATTATATACATACATAGATACATACATACATGGATAAATACACACATATAACTATATAACATGTGTCCGTGCGTGTATGTGTATGTGTGTGTATGTGTCTCCGTGTGCGTGTGTGTACGTGTGTGATCATGCGTGTGTGTGTCTGTGACTTCAGTAACACTTGAAATAGATGAAAGTGGAGATATGAGCGTTGTGTATATATATATATATATATATATATATATATATACATATATTGTTGATCATATAGAATATTTTTTCAATTTTAAATTCGAAAATCTAAAGAAGGAAATTAACATAAAAACATACTTATGAAAGCATATTGATTTTTAACTGATAAGTTTAAAAGCAGGAGTATAGAGCTATACCATTTTATTATTTGAATAGGAATTGCGAAAATGTATATATATTATCCTATCCTTTCGACCAATGTGTATTTTCCTATGTCCTAACCAACAGTAAGCTTCAACAGTAGATGATATTCATCAGTAAACAGCTTCAAGGAATTGAATTTTGTAAAACATGGCAGCCTTGAACATAAAAACGAAAAGGAGAGCAATTATGAAGAAATGGGCAAAGCTGTTTCATGTAAAAATATTGAAAGTTTATAAAAGATTAAATTTTCAATCTCTTTGGGGTTAATTCTGCCATTTTTCAACATATATTTAATAAACGTTCATGTATGTAAATCGAATATATATATGTATATATATATATATATATTATATATATATATATGTGTGTGTGTGTGTGTGTGTGTATGTGTGTGTGTTTGCATATATATGTAAAAATGTGTGTATATATATGTATATATGTGTATATATACATATATGTATATATAAGTGTATATACATAGGAAGAATATATATATATGCATATATATATATATATATATATATATATATATATATATGTGTGTGTGTGTGTGTGTGTGTGTATGTATATATACACCGATGTGTGTGTGTGTGTGTGTGTGTGTGTATGTATATATACATCGATGTGTGTGTGTGTGTGTGTGTGTGTATGATCTATATATATATATAGGATGTTACCTTCGAGAACGAAGAAAAAATATTTATTGAATAGATAAGAAGAGAAGGAAAGAAGCGATTATTTTCGAAATTGGTGTAGGAAACGTCGTCTTTCAGTATTATTCCCTTATATTGCGTTTTATAAAGACATTTAATGAGTTTGTGGAAATTGCTCAACTATTAATAACGTCAACTGGAATGCCATTCCCTTTTTTTCTTAAGGAACT